>NC_060195.1:15726445-15746445 GCF_021184085.1 Oncorhynchus gorbuscha | reverse complement strand
ACAGTAGTTTTGGAATTGTTAGTTAGATTACTTGTTGGTTATCACTGCATTGTCGGAACTAGAAGCACAAGCATTTCGCTACACTCGCATTAACATCTGCTAACCATGTGTATGTGACAAATAAAATTTGATTTGATTTGATTTGATGTATGTATGTATGTATGTATGTATGTATGTATGTATGTATGTATGTATGTATGTATGTATGTATGTATGTATGTATGTATGTATGTATGTATGTATGTATGTACTGTATGCACTGTATGTATTGTATGTATGTATGTATGTATGTATGTATGTATGTATGTATGTATGTATGTATGTATGTATGTATGTATGTATGTATGTATGTATGTATGTATGTATGTATGTATGTACTGTATGCACTGTATGTACTGTATGTATGTATGTACTGTATGCATGTACTGTATGTATGTACTGTATGTACTTGTATGTATGTATGTATGCATGTATGCATGTATGCATGTATGTATGTATGCATGTATGTATGTATGTATGTATGTATGTATGTATGTATGTATGTATGTATGTATGTATGTATGTATGTATGTATGTATGTATGTATGTACTGTATGTATATATGTACTGTATGTATATATGTACTGTATGTATGTATTGTATTGTATTGTATTGTATTGTATTGTATTGTATTGTATTGTATTGTATATAGGGCTCTACCCGAAGCTGGTGCTCCACTTTGCTCTGCGCAGGAACGTGTTGTTCTTTATCCTGGAGACATACGCCCCTTCTACTCTGTTGGTGGTGCTCTCCTGGGTCTCCTTCTGGATCAGCCAATCATCTGTCCCTGCACGCACCTGCATCGGTCAGTCACACTGCATGTGTGTATTAACCCTGTCACTTACATATTCATTCATTTGAGTATAGAGTACAAGCAAGTTCCATTCCTCATCCATCCACCCATCCATCTAGGTGTATTATAATGATTCTCCAGGTGTGACCACAGTGGTGACGATGACTGTCATATACGATGACATACATACAGTACATACAGTACATACATACAGTACATACAAATAACCTCACACTCAACATCAACAAAACTAAGGAGATGATTGTGGACTTCAGGAAAATGCAGGGGGAACACCCCCCTATCCACATCGATGGAACAGTAGTGGAGAGGGTAGCAAGTTTTAAGTTCCTCGGCATACACATCACAGACAAACTGAATTGGTCCACTCACACTGACAGCGTCGTGAAGAAGGCGCAGCAGCGCCTCTTCAACCTCAGGAGGCTGAAGAAATTAGGCTTGTCACCAAAAGCACTCACAAACTTCTACAGATGCACAATCGAGAGCATCCTGGCGGGCTGTATCACCGCCTGGTACGGCAACTGCTCCGCCCTCAACCGTAAGGCTCTCCAGAGGGTAGTGAGGTCTGCACAACGCATCACCGGGGGCAAACTACCTGCCCTCCAGGACACCTACACCACCCGATGTTACAGGAAGGCCATAAAGATCATCAAGGACATCAACCACCCGAGCCACTGCCTGTTCACCCCGCTATCATCCAGAAGGCGAGGTCAGTACAGGTGCATCAAAGCTGGGACCGAGAGACTGAAAAACAGCTTCTATCTCAAGGCCATCAGACTGTTAAACAGCCACCACTAACATTGAGTGGCTGCTGCCAACACACTGTCATTGACACTGACCCAACTCCAGCCACTTTAATAATGGGAATTCATGGGAAATGATGTAAATATATCACTAGCCACTTTAAACAATGCTACCTTATATAATGTTACTTACCCTACATTATTCATCTCATATGCATACGTATATACTGTACTCTATATCATCGACTGCATCCTTATGTAATACATGTATAACTAGCCACTTTAACTATGCCACTTTGTTTACTTTGTCTAAATACTCATCTCATATGTATATACTGTACTCGATACCATCTACTGTATGCTGCCCTGTACCATCACTCATTCATATATCCTTATGTACATATTCTTTATCCCCTTACACTGTGTATAAGACAGTAGTTTTGGAATTGTTAGTTAGATTACTTGTTGGTTATCACTGCATTGTCGGAACTAGAAGCACAAGCATTTCGCTACACTCGCATTAACATCTGCTAACATGTGTATGTGACAAATACAATTGGATTTGATTTGATTTAATGATTCTCCAGGTGTGACCACAGTGCTGACGATGACTGTCATTATAATGATTCTCCAGGTGTGACCACAGTGCTGACGATGACTGTCATTATAATGATTCTCCAGGTGTGACCACAGAGCTGACGATGACTGTCATTATAATGATTCTCCAGGTGTGACTATGACTGTCATTATAATGATTCTCCAGGTGTGACTATGACTGTCATTATAATGATTCTCCAGGTGTGACTATGACTGTCATTATAATGATTCTCCAGGTGTGACTATGCCTGTCATTATAATGATTCTCCAGGTGTGACCACAGTGCTGACGATGACTGTCATTATAATGATTCTCCAGGTGTGACCACAGTGCTGACGATGACTGTCATTATAATGATTCTCCAGGTGTGACTATGACTGTCATTATAATGATTCTCCAGGTGTGACTATGACTGTCATTATAATGATTCTCCAGGTGTGACTATGACTGTCATTATAATGATTCTCCAGGTGTGACTATGACTGTCATTATAATGATTCTCCAGGTGTGACTATGACTGTCATTATAATGATTCTCCAGGTGTGACTATGACTGTCATTATAATGATTCTCCAGGTGTGACTATGACTGTCATTATAATGATTCTCCAGGTGTGACTATGACTGTCATTATAATGATTCTCCGGGTGTGACTATGACTGTCATTATAATGATTCTCCAGGTGTGACCACAGTACTGACAATGACTACTCTCATGATGGGTGCCCGTACCTCCCTCCCCAACGCCAACTGTTTCATCAAGGCCATAGACGTGTACCTGGGAATCTGTTTCACCTTCATCTTTGGGGCGCTGCTGGAGTACGCCTGCGCCCACTTCTGTACCGTGCAGCACCAAACCGTAGGAGACATACACAGGGTGGGTCAAATAGAGAAAAGTGTGTGTGTGTCAAATGAAATCAACTGCTATTTGTCACAAGCTTGGTAAACAACAGGTGCAGACTAACAGTGACGGGTCCATCCTCAATAATGCAGAGTGTGTATGTTTATATGTGTACTTGTCTACCATATTTCTGAGACGAGATCCCCCCCCACAAAATGTCTCTCTTCTCCTCAGGAGCTCCATCAGGAGTTTGATGACTCCAACGGAAACGATACCATGCCCGTGGTCAGCTCCAGCCAACCAAATCAGGTCCTGGAGCTAGGCTCCACCCAAAAGGATCTTGTTGACCAATCGGGGACGAGTGTCAGCGAGGCCGAGGCTACAGAGAAGAAGCCGGAGAAGGGGTGTGGCCTGACGTCGTTTAAGAACGCGGCGCGGCGTGCGTTGCCTGTGTTTAGCGTAGAGAACCCTCACAACATTGACCGCCATGCTCGCACCATGTTCCCCCTCACCTTCCTGGCGGTTAATGTCTTCTACTGGCTCTACTATCTCTTCATCTGATCTGAGTAGTACACATCCCATCATCTGATCTGATCTGAGTAGCACACATCTCTTCATCTGATCTGAGTAGCACACATCCCATTATCTGATCTGATCTGAGTAGTACACATCTCTTCATCTGATCTGAGTAGACACATCTCTTAATCTGATCTGAGCAGTACACATCTCTGATCTGATCTGAGTAGCACACATCTCTTCATCTGATATGAGCAGTACACATCTCTGATCTGATCTGAGTAGCACACATCCCATCATCTGATCTGATCTGAGTAGAACACATCCCATCATCTGATCTGATCTGAGTAGCACACATCTCTTCATCTGATCTGATCTGAGTAGCACACATCTCTTCATCTGATCTGAGTAGCACACATCCCATCATCTGATCTGATCTGAGTAGAACACATCCCATCATCTGATCTGATCTGAGTAGAACACATCCCATCATCTGATCTGATCTGAGTAGCACACATCTCTTCATCTGATCTGATCTGAGTAGCACACATCTCTTCATCTGATCTGAGTAGCACACATCCCATCATCTGATCTGATCTGAGTAGAACACATCCCATCATCTGATCTGATCTGAGTAGCACACATCTCTTCATCTGATCTGATCTGAGTAGCACACATCTCTTCATCTGATCTGAGTAGCACACATCCCATCATCTGATCTGATCTGAGTAGAACACATCCCATCATCTGATCTGATCTGAGTAGAACACATCCCATCATCTGATCTGATCTGAGTAGCACACATCTCTTCATCTGATCTGATCTGAGTAGCACACATCTCTTCATCTGATCTGAGTAGCACACATCCCATCATCTGATCTGATCTGAGTAGAACACATCCCATCATCTGATCTGATCTGAGCAGCACACATCTCTGATCTGATCTGAGTAGCACACATTTCTTCATCTGATCTGAGCAGTACACATCTCTTGATCTGATCTGAGTAGCACGCATCTCTTCATCTGATCTGAGTAGCACACATAAAATCATCTGATATGATCTGAGTAGCACGCATCTCTTGATCTGATCTGAGTAGCACGCATCTCTTCATCTGATCCGATCTGAGTAGCACGCATCTCTTGATCTGATCCGATCTGAGTAGCACGCATCTCTTGATCTGATCCGATCTGAGTAGCACGCATCTCTTGATCTGATCTGATCTGAGTAGCACACATCCCATCATCTGATCTGAAAAGTTCACATCTCATCATCTGATCTAATCCGAATGGCTCCCTATTTCCTATGAGGTGCACTACTTTTGACCAAAGCCCAGTAGTGCACTATATATTGCATCCAAAATGGCCCCCTTTTCCCTATGTAGTGCACTACTTTGACCAACACCTATAGAGAAGGACCCTGGTCAAAAATGGTGTACTACACTCTTAGAAAAAAAGGTGCTAGCTAGAACGTTAAAGGGTTCTTAAGTTGTCTACAGAGGAGGACCCATTGAAGAACCCTTATTGGTTTAAGGTAGAACCTTTTTGGTTCCTGGTAAACCCTTTTGGGTTCCATGTATAGTTAATTCAGAAAGTATTCAGATCCCTTGACATATTACACATTTTGTTACATTACAGCCTTATTCTAAAATGGATGAAATAGTTAATTTTTATTCTCATCAATCTACACACAATATGCCATAATGACAAGGCAAAAACAGATTTTTCGGGAATATTAGCAAATGTATAAAAAATAAAAAAACTGAAATGTACATGAGAATTCAGACCCTTCACTCGGTACGTTGTTGAAACACATTTGGCAAAGATTACAGCCTCTAGTCATCTTAGATATGACGCTACAAACTTGGCACACAAGTATTTGGGGAGTTTCTCCAATCCTTCTCTGCAGATCCTCTCAAGCTCTGTCAGGTTGGATGGGGAGCTTCGCTGCACAGCTATTTTCAGGTCTCTCCAGAGATGTTCGATCAGGTTATAAAGTCCGGGCTCTGGCTGGAGGACATTCAGAGACTTGTCCCAAAACCACTCCTGCATTGTCTTGGCTCTGTGCTTAGGGTTATTGTCCTGTTGGAAGGTGAACCTTCGACACAGTCTGAGGTCCTGAGCGCTCTGGAGCAGGTTTTCATCAAGTATCTCTCTGGACTTTGCTCTGTTCATCTTTCCCTTGATCCTGACTAGTCTCCCAGTCCCTGCCGCTGAAAACCATCCCCACAGCATGATGCTGCCACCACCATGCTTCACCATAGAGATGGTGCCAGGTTTCCTCCAGACATGATGCTTGGCATTCAAGCCAAATAGTTCAAACTTGGTTTCATCAGAACAGAGAATCTTGTTTCTCATGGTCTGAGAGTCTTTAGGTGCATTTTGGCAAACTCCAAGCAGGATGTCATGTGCTTTTTACTGTGGAGTGGCTTCCGTCTACCGTAAAGGCCTGATTGGTGGAGTGCAGCAGAGATCTTTGTCCTTTCTGGAAGGTTCTCCCATCTCCACAGCAGAACTCTGGAGCTCTGTCAGAGTGACAATTGTGTTCTTGGTCACCTCCCATTTCTAGAAAAAGTCTTGGTGGATCCAAACTTCTTCCATTTAAGAATGATGGAGGCCACTGTGTTCTTAGGGACCTTCAATGCTGCTGAAACGTGTTGGTACCCTTCCCCAGATCTTTGCCTCAACATAAGCATTATGTCTCAGAGCTCTATGGACAATTCCTTCTCATGGATTGGTTTTTGCTCTGACAGGCACTGTCAACTGTGGGACCTTATATAGACAGGTGTGTGCCTTTCCAAGTCATGTCCAATCAATTTAATTTTCCACAGGTGGACTCAAATCAAGTTGTACAAACATCTCAAGGATGATCAATGGAAACAAGATGCACCTGAGCTCAATTTCTTGTCTCATAGCAAAGGGTCTGAATACTTATTTAAATAAGGTATTTCTGTTGTTTTTTTAAACCAAAAAGGGTTCTACCTGGAACCAAAATGGGGTTTTCTATGGAGACAGCCAAATAACTATTTTGGAACCCTTTTTTCTAAGTGTGTATATAGGGGTGAGGTGCCACTGGACTGCCCCACACTGGACTGCCCCACACTGGACTGCCCCACACTGGACTGCCTCACACTGGACTGTCCTACACTGGACTGACCCACACTGGACTGTCCTACACTGGACTGCCCTACACTAGACTGACCCACACTGGACTGCCCTACACTGGACTGACCCACACTGGACTGCCCTACACTGGACTGACCCACACTGGACTGCCCTACACTGGACTGACCCACACTGGACTGCCCTACACTGGACTGACCCACACTGGACTGCCCTACACTGGACTGACCCACACTGGACTGTCCTACACTGGACTGCCTCACACTGGACTGCCCCTCATTGGACTGCCTCACACTGGACTGTCCTACACTGGACTGCCCTACACTAGACTGACCCACACTGGACTGCCCCTCATTGGACTGCCTCACTCTGGACTGCCCTACACTGGACTGCCCTCCACTGGACTGCCCCTCATTGGACTGCCTCACACTGGACTGCCTCACTCTGGACTGCCCTACACTGGACTGCCTTCCACTGGACTGCCCTCCACTGGACTGCCCTACACTGGACTGCCCCTCATTGGACTGCCTCACACTGGACTGCCTAACACTGGACTGCCCCTCATTGGACTGCCTCACACTGGACTGCCTCACTCTGGACTGCCTCACTCTGGACTGCCTCACACTGGACTGCCCCTCATTGGACTGCCTCACACTGGACTGCCTCACACTGGACTGCCCCTCATTGGACTGCCTCACACTGGACTGCCTCACACTGGACTGCCCCTCATTGGACTGCCTCACACTGGACTGCCTCACTCTGGACTGCCTCACACTCGACTGCCCCTCATTGGACTGCCTCACTCTGGACTGCCCTTCACTGGACTGCCCTACACTGGACTGCCCTCCACTGGACTGCCCTCCACTGGACTGCCCTCCACTGGACTGCCTCACACTGGACTGCCCTCCACTGGACTGCCTCACTCTGGACTGCCCTTCACTGGACTGCCCTTCACTGGACTGCCCTACACTGGACTGACTCACACTGGACTGCCCTTCACTGGACTGCCCTTCACTGGACTGCCCTTCACTGGACTGCCTCACTCTGGACTGCCCTTCACTGGACTGCCCTTCACTGGACTGCCCTTCACTGGACTGCCCTACACTGGACTGCCCTACACTGGACTGCTCTACACTGGATCAAACCTATCATTCAATGGCCTTCATGAATTTAGGATGCATTTTTGTATCTGTAATTTTTTTAATCATGGGTATATTATTTATTATTATTTATTTATTTGTGTACTTGTGCTTGTCTTGTGAATTTGCAACAATAAAATAGTGGACCATATATTTCAATGTGATTTGTCTATAGTGAGTAGGCCTATCCAGACATACTGACCACACTGCTTGGGTCGCGTGCGTGAGCATTGCAAAATAAATGTACAAATACATGTTATTCAATCATTGCACCCACACTCTCCCATCTACTCATTGGTTTTTAGGAGCATATATCCACGTGGGTGAAATATGAACTGAGCTCCACACTCCAGTCCTGTTGGTAGTGGTAATGCACCTTAAAGTTAGTTACCAACCGCCATATAAAGTCAAAAGAAGAAGAAAAAGCCTTGAAGAAGGAGAGACTGTTAGAAACTATATTTACCTTTTATCTGTGGATTAAATGTAAGAGGAGAGGACCTTGTGCATTTCAGGTCAAATAACAACAATAACAGCTAAATTGCCGTACACGTTTAACGCTTTTCGACCTGTCCCCAAATTAATATAGATGGTTTGGGGTTTGTTTTGATATTTCAACCTGCGTGTCCTGATGGTGTCTGGTGTGAGTGGACAAAATCAACATGCACCCGGTCTAGTCAGCATGTAAGCCTAACGTAGAGTAGGTGTAATACCTTTCTGAATCAAATGGTGGGACTATTGTTCTTCAGAGACAAAGGCTTCATCTGCCACTGATGTACACTACATGATTAAAAGTATGTGGACACCTGCTCATCGAACATCTCATTCCAAAATCATGGGCGTTAATATGGAGTTGGTCCCCCCTTTGCTGCTATTACAGCCTCCACTCCTCTGGGAAGGCTTTCCACTAGGTGTTGGAACATTGCTGCAGGGACTTTCTTCCATTCAGGAGGAAACCTGGCACCACCCCTACGGTGAAGCATGGTGGTGGCAGCACCATGCTGTGGGGATGTTTTTCAGCGGCAGGGACTGGGAGACTATTCAGGATCGAGTCAAAGATGAATGGAGCAAAGTACAGAGAGATCCTTGATGAAAACCTGCTCCAGAGCGCTCAGAACATCAGATTGTGTTGAACGTTCACCTTCCAACAGGACAACGAAGCTTAGCACACAGCCAAGACAACGCAGGAGTGGCTTCGGGACAAGTCTCTGAATGTCCTTGAGTGGCCCAGCCAGAGCCTGGACTTGAACCCGATCGAACATCTCTAGAGAGACCTGAAAATAGCTGTGCAGCAACGCTTCCCATCTAACCTGACAGAGTTTGAGAGGATCTGCAGAGACGAATGGGAGAAACTCCCCAAATACAGGTGTGCCAAGCTTGTAGCGTCATACCAAGAAGACTTGTGGCTGTAATCTCTGCCAAAAGTGCTTCAACAAAGTACTGAGTAAAGGGTCTGAATATGTACTTAAATTCGAAAAACTTGTTTTTGCTTTGTCATCATAAGGCTGTAACTTAACAAAGAGTGGAAAAAGTCCAGGAGTCTGAATACTTTCCAAAGGCACTGTAGGTACTGTCTTATCAGCGGTGTGAATTCCTGTAGATAAGTATTGACACTAGTATACATCATTCAGATAATATTTATTATTATCACAATTTTATTTGTCATCATACTGTTTATAAAGTACATCTCAATTTGAGGGTAAAATGAACATTGTGCAGTGTAAAAATCATCCTATAGACAAAACAGTAGGTATGGTTTCTGTCTGTACAGATAGAGGTGATGCTTCTGTCTGTACAGATAGAGGTGATGCTTCTGTCTGTATAGATAGAGGTGATGCTTCTGTCTGTACAGATTGAGTTGATGCTTCTGTCTGTACAGATAGAGGAGATGCTTCTGTCTGTACAGATAAAGGTGATGCTTCTGTCTGTACAGATAGAGGTGATGCTTCTGTCTGTACAGATAAAGGTGATGCTTCTGTCTGTACAGATAGAGGTGATGCTTCTGTCTGTACAGATAAAGGTGATGCGTCTGTCTGTACAGATAGAGGTGATGCTTCTGTCTGTACAGATAAAGGTGATGCTTCTGTCTGTACAGATAAAGGCCATGCTTCTGTCTGTACAGATAGAGATGATACTTCTGTCTGTACAGATAGAGGTGATGCTTCTGTCTGTACAGATAGAGGTGATGCTTCTGTCTGTACAGATTGAGGTGATGCTTCTGTCTGTACAGATAGAGGTGATGCTTCTGTCTGTACAGATAGAGGTGATGCTTCTGTCTGTACAGATAGAGGTGATGCTTCTGTCTGTACAGTTAAGGTGATGCTTCTGTCTGTACAGATAGAGGTGATGCTTCTGTCTGTACAGATAAAGGTGATGCTTCTGTCTGTACAGATAGAGGTGATGCTTCTGTCTGTACAGTTAAGGTGATGCTTCTGTCTGTACAGATAGAGGTGATGCTTCTGTCTGTACAGATAAAGGTGATGCTTCTGTCTGTACAGATAAAGGTGATGCTTCTGTCTGTACAGATAAAGGTGATGCTTCTGTCTGTACAGATAGAGGTGATACTTCTGTCTGTACAGATAGAGGTGATGCTTCTGTCTGTACAGATAGAGGAGATGCTTCTGTCTGTACAGATAGAGGTGATGCTTCTGTCTGTACAGATAGAGGTGATAAGGCAAAGGGAGAAAACAATGTTAAAGGGATAGTTTTAGATTTTGGCAATTAAGCCCTTTTTTCTACTTACCCAGAGTCAGATGAACTCATGGATACCAATTGTATGTCTCTGTGTGTAGTTTGAAGAAAGTTTGAAGGGCGGTTCTGGAGCCATTTTTGCGGCTTAAATGCACTGACTGGAAGTCTACAGAAGAAGTTCCAGTGACATGGAGCTAGGAAAAGTCTTAATTTACAAAATCTGGAAGCATCCCTTTAAAGCACATCACATACAGTAAATCACTGTGTTTTTCTTCCATCTCCATTGTCTTCCATTCCAGTTCTATGCAACATTCTCACCTTAAATCTCTCGTTGTCCCTTTGTCATTTATTAAGGTATAATTTAATATCCTTTCTGTACACTGGCTCAAATATTCCATTTCGTCCAAATCTCTACAACAATCTGAAAGACACATCCTCTCTCTGATATTCCTCCAATCATATCCAATCTTTCCTTAACATCGTTATGCCTTAGGTGCATTTCTTTGACTCCCATTCCTGCAATGAAAATCAACAGTTTAATATTTTTGTGTGTTATACACACACACACACATGCACACACACACGCTGTGTATTTTCTGTGAGTTTTCCTCACACTAACTGCTGGGACACCATTAGACCCTGGTGATGGAACTGGCTCACAGTGACAGACTGTGGAGCTGCGTCCCTCTAAGGTGCACAATTTGGGACACAGATAAACTGTGTGTGTGTGTGTGTGCGTGTGTCTTTCGTCCTTACCTTGGCTTTCTGCATGACTGTTCTTTTAGATGTTGAGTAGACAGGATGTTTCACACGGACCGCAGAGACACAGCTGACAGGTATAGACTCAGAATAGTAGGGCCTGCTATACACCTGAGACACACACACATTCAAATCGTTAGAATCAGTGATCACTCTTGAGTGACGCGGTGCTCTAAGGCATCTCAGTGCTAGAGGCATCACTAAAGGCACCCTGGTTCAAATCCAGGTTGTATCACAACCAGCTGTGATTGGGAGTCCATAGTGAGGTGCACAATTGGCCAGTGTTGTCTGGGTTTGACCTGTGTAAACTGTCATTGTATATAAAAAAAAATTCTTAACTGACATGTTTAGTTAAAAAAGAAATACATTTGCTGGTGGGTCTATGTGTGTGTCTGCAGATATATACTGTATGTGTGTGTTGTACCTTGCTGGAGGGTTTGCTCTCCCCAGGTGCCCCCAGAGCCCCTCCTGCTAGGCTCTTCTTCAGGTTGTCTTTAACCTGGGTGAGCCGGAGCTCCAGGTCCACCCTCTCACTCTCCTTCCCCCGGCACGTCTCCTCTAGCTGGGACACACGCTCACTCAAGGAGCCCTTCTGCTCCTCTGATCCAGGAACACAGAGAAAATTGATTAGGGAGCCCCTGTATAGTTCTGCCAGTAGGCAGTGCTAGTGCGTTGCTGGTGATCTTTTTTTAGTATTTTGTGGGTGCATTAAGTGCTGTAGCCTACTGAGATTATATTAAAGAGTTTTGTGCATATCTGTTTTGTGTGTTGTTGTATTTATCAGGGATCACCAGTCGCTGTTGCCAAGGCAGCAGCTACTCTTCCTGGGTCTAAACATATTAAGGGGTGGCAGGGTAGCCAAGTGGTTAGAGTGTTGGACTAGTAACCCACTGTTCCTAGACCAGTTAACCCACTGTTCCGAGACCAGTTAACCCACTGTTCCTAGACCAGTTAACCCACTGTTCCTAGACCAGTTAACCCACTGTTCCTAGGCCGTCATTGAAAATAAGAATTTGTTCTTAACTGACTTGCCTGGTTAAATAAAGGTAAAAAAGGCACTTACATTACATATAAAACAGTACATCATATAAAACAGTACATCATATAAAACAGTACATCATATAAAACAGTACATCATATTACATATCAACAATACAAAATGTTTGATATCAACAATATTACATATGTGTCTGTGTGTGTGTCTTCACAGTCCCTGCTGTTCCATAATGTGTAATCTGATTCTAGGTGCTTGCATCAGTTACCTGATGTGGAATAGACTTCCATGTCCACCTCCCATAGTCTGTTCTGGACTTGGGGACTGTGTAGAGCCCTCTTGTGGCATGTCTTGTGGGATATGCATGGATGTCTGAGCTGTGTGCTAGTAGTTTAAACAGGCAGCTAGGTGCATTCAGCTTGTCAACACCTCTTACAAAAACGAGTAGTGATGAAGTCTATCTCTCTCCCACTTTGAGCCATGAGAGATTTACCTGCATATTATTAATGCTAGCTCTCCATGTACAGTTGGACATTTACATACACTTAGATTGGAGTCATTCAAAATCGTTTTTCAACCCTCCACAAATTTCTTGTTAGCAAACTATAGTTTTGGCAAGTCGGTTAGGACATGTACTTTGTGCATGACAAGAAATGTTTCCAACAATTGTTTACAGACAGATGATTTCACTTATAATCCACTATATCCCAATTCCAGTGGTCAGAAGTTTACATACACTAAGTTGACTGTGCCTTTAAAGAGCTTGGAAAATTCCAGAAAATGATGTCATGGCTTTAGAAGCTTCTGATAGGCTAATTGACATCATTTGAGTCAATTGGAGGTGTACCTGTGGATGTATTTCAAAGCCTACCTTCAAACTCAGTGCCTCTTTACTTGACATCATGGGAAAACCAAAATAAATCAGCCAAGACTAAGTCAAGTCTGGTTCATCCTTGGGAGCAATTTCCAAACCCCTGAAGGTACCACATTCATCTATACAAACAATAGTACGCAAGTATAAACACCACACAGCCGTCATACCGCTCAACAAGGAGACATGTTCTGTCTCCTAGAGATGAACATACTTTTGTGTGAAAAGTGCAAATCAATCCCAGAACAACAGCAAAGGACCTTGTGAAGATGCTGGAGGAAACAGGTACAAAGTATCTATATCCACAGTAAAATGAGTTCTATATCGACATAACCTGAAAGGCCGCTCAGCAAGGAAGAAGCCACTGCTCCAAAACTGCCATAAAAAAACAGACTAGGGATTGCAACTGCACACGGGGACAAAGATTGTACTTTTTGGAGAAATGTCCTCTGGTCTGATGAAACAAAAATAGAACTGTTTGGCCACCATCACAACAGTGAAGCACGGGGGTGGCAGCATTATGTTGTGGAGGTGCTTTGCTCCAGCAGGGACTGGTGCACTTCACAAAATAGATGGAATCATGAGGTAGGAAAATGATGTGGATATATTGAAGCAACATCTCAAGACATCAGTCAGGAAGTTAAAGCTTGGTCGCAAATGGGTCTTCCAAATGGACAATGACCCCAAGCATACATCCAAAGTTGTGGCAAAATGGCTTAAGGACAACAAAGTCAAGGTATTGGAGTGGGCATCACAAAGCCCTGAGCTCAATTCTATAGAAGATTTGTGGGCAGAAATGAAAAAGCGTGTGCGAGCAAGGAGGCCTACAAACCTGAATCAGTTACACCAGCTCTGTCAGGGGCAATGGGCCAAAATTCACCCAACTTATTGTGGAAAGCTTGTGGAAGGCTACCCAAAACATTTGACCCAAGTTAAACAATTTAAAGGCAATGCTACCAAATACTGATTGAGTGTATGTACACATCTGACCCACTGAAATGTGATGAAATAAATCATTCTCTCCACTATTATTCTGACATTTCACATTCTTAAAATAAAGTGGTGATCCTAACTTACCTAAGGCAGGGAACATTTACTATGACTAAATGTCAGTAATTGTGAAAAACTGAGTTGAAATGTATTTGGCTAAGATGTATGTAAACTTCCAACTTCAAATGTACATTTAAGGGCCAGCCATGCTCTTATAGCCAATTAAAATGTTCAGAGGTCCCTCTGCGGCACCTGACCACACAACTGAACAGTAGTCCAGGTGTGACAAAGGCAGAGCAGTGCTTTATTATGGACAGACTTTTCACCATCTTAGCTATTGCACTATCAACAAGTTTTGACCATGACAGTTTACAATCCAGGGTTACTCCGAGCAGTTTAGTAACCTCAATTTGCTTAAATTCCAAATTATTCAATACAAGATTTAGCTGAGATTTAGGGTTTAGGGAATGATTTGTCCCAAATTCAAATTTGGGTCGGCAGGTAAATCAAATTAAATGAAATGTTATTGGTCACATGCAGATGTTAATGCGAGTGTAGTGAAATGCTTGTGCTTCCAGTTCCGACCATGCAGTAATATCTAACAAGTAAGTAATCTAACAATTTCACAACTACTACCTTATACACACAAGTGTAAAGGAATGAATAAGAATATGTACATAGAAATATATGGATGAGCGATGGCCGAATGACATAGGCAAGATGCAGTAGATGGTATAAAGTACAGTATATACATATGAGAAGAGTAATGTAGGGTATGCAAACATTATATAAAGTGGCATAGTTTAAAGTGACTAGTGATACATTTATTACATCCAATTTTTTATTATTAAAGTGGCTGGAGTTGAGTCAGTGTGTTGGCAGCAGCCACTCAATGTTAGTGATGGCTGTTAAGCAGTCTGATGGCCTTGAGATAGAAGCTGTTTTTCAGTTTCTCCGTCCCAGCTTTGATGCACCTGTACTGACCTCGCCTTCTGGATGATAACGGGGTGGACAGGCAGTGGCTCGGGTGGTTGTTGTCCTTGATGATCTTTTTGGCCTTCCTGTGACATCGGGTAGTGTAGGTGTCTTCGAGGGCAGGTAGTTTGGCCCCGGTGATGCGTTGTGCAGACCTCACTACCCTCTGGTACCGCAGTTGCGGTGATACAGCCCAACAGGATGTACTCGATTGTGCATCTGTAAAAGTTTGTGTTTTTTTGGTGACAAGCCAAATTTCTTCAGCCTCCTGAGGTTGAAGAGGTGCTGTTGCGACTTCTTCACGACGCTGTCTGTGTGGGTGGACAATTTCAGTTTGTCTGTGATGTGTACGCCGAGGAACTTAAAACCTTCCAACTTCTCCACTACTGTCCCATCGATGTGGATAGGGATGCTCCCTCTGCTGTTTCTGAGGGCCCTCACCTCCTCCCTGTAGGCCGCCTCGTCGTTGTTGGTAATCAAGCCTACCACTGTAGCGTCGTCTGCAAACGTGATGATTGAGTTGGAGGCGTGCATGGCCATGCAGTCATGGGTGAACAGGGAGTACAGGAGAGGGCTGAGAACGCACCCTTGTGGGGCCCCAGTGTTGAGGATGGAGATGTCGTTTCCTACCCTCACCACTTGGGGGCGGCCCGTCAGAAAGTCCAGGACCCAGTTGCACAGGGCGGGGTCGAGACCCAGGGTCTCGAGCTTAATGATGAGTTTGGAAGGTACTATGGTGTCGCTCGCTTTGACGACAATACAGTGCCACTGACACGGCCCGCTACCAAAACCTGCAGACTCCTTCACCACAGCCAATGTGAGTAAAACATTTAAACGTGTTAACCTTCGCAAGGCTGCCGGCCCAGGCGGTATCCTTTGCCGCCTCCTCAGAGCATGCGCAGACCAACTGGCTGGTGTGTTTACAGATATATTCAATCAATCCCTATCCCAGTCTACTATTCCCACATGCTTCAAGAGGGCCACCATTGTTCCTGTTCCAAAGAAAGCTAAGGTAACTGAGCTAAACGACTATCGCCCCCGTAGCACTCAATTCCGTCATCATGAAGTGCTTTGAGAGACTAGTCAAGGACCATATCACCTCCACCCTACCTAACACCCTATACCCACTCCAGCCTAGTGGTTAGAGCATTGGGCCAGTAACCAAAAGGTTGCTCGATGGAATCCCTGAGCTGACACGGTAAAAGTCTGTCATTCTGCCCCTGAACAAGGTAGTTAACCCACTGTTCCTAGGCCGTCAATGTTAATAAGAATTTGTTCTTAACCGACTTGCCTAATTAAATAAAGGTTTAAAAAATACAATGCATTTTGTTTTTGAAATATTTAGAACTAACTGCAGCACTTTTTTAAGTGTGATTTTAGCGGAAGGACTTTTGCTTCCCTCCTGGCCTGAGGGCACACACTTTCTAGCAGACTTAGATTGAAGATATGGCAAATAGGAATGGCAATATCGTCTGCTATTATCCTCAGTAATTTTCCATCCAAGTTGTCAGACCCCAGTGGCTTGTTTTTTATTTATTTTTATTTCACCTTTATTTAACCAGGTAGGCTAGTTGAGAACACCTTTATTTAACCAGGTAGGCTAGTTGAGAACACCTTTATTTAACCAGGTAGGCTAGTTGAGAACAAGTTCTCATTTGCAACTGCGACCTGGCCAAGATAAAGCGTATTTGACACATACAACAACACAGAGTTACACATGGAATAAACAAAACATACGGTCAATAATACAGTAGAACAAAAGAAAACAAAAAGTCTATATACAGTGAGTGCAAATGAGGTATGTTATTAAGGAAATAAATAGGCCATGGTGGCGAAGTAATTACATTGTCATTGTTGATAGACAACAATCTTCTTTTTTTTACCTCTTCCACACTTACTTTATGGAATAAAAAATGACAATGCTTGTCTTTCCTAATTTGATTAGTTATACCTGGATGTGTAGTGTGTCACGCCCTGGTCTAAGTAGTTTGTGTTTTTCTTCATGTATTGGGTCAGGCCAGGGTGTGGCATGGAGTTTTTGTATTGTGGTGTGTTTTGTCTTGGGGTTTTGGTGTGTATGTATTTGGGATTGTAGCTAGTGGGGTTATCTAGCAAAGTCTATGGCTGTCTGGAGTGGTTCTCAATCAGAGGCAGGTGCTTATCGTTGTCTCTGATTGGGAACAATATTTAGGCAGCCATATTCTTTGGTTGTATTGTGGGTGATTATCTTGATGTCCTTAGTCTGTGTTAGTTTGCACCAGTTAAGGCTGTTTCGGTTTTCACTATGTTTATTGTTTTGTAGAGTTTGTGTTTAGGATTCGTGTTACTTGTGTGATTAAACATGGATCGCAATATACACGCTGCAGTTTGGTCCGACTCTCCTTCACCACATGAAAACCGTTACATAGTGTCAGCGTTTGTTTCTGGCATGTCATGTATAAGTTTGCTAATCTTGCCAATGAAAAAATCATGAAAGTAATTGGCAATATCAGTGGGTTTTGGGATAATTGAGCCATCTGATTCAATGAATGATGGAGCTGAGTTTGTCTTGTTGCCCAAAATGTAATTTAAGGTGCTCCAAGGCTTTTTATTATCAGTCTTTATATAATGTATCTTTGTTTCATAATATAGTTTATTCTTATTTTTATTCAGTTTAGTCACATGATTTCTCAATTTGCAGTACGTTTACCAATCGGTTGTGCAGCCAGACTTATTTGCCATTGCTTTTGCCTCATGCCACACCCTGATCTGTTTCATCTGTCCTTGTGCTTGTCTCCACCCACCTCCAGGTGTCGATTATTATCCCCGGTGTATTTATCCCCTTGTTTCCTGTCTCTCTGTGCCAGTTGGTCTTGTTTTGCCAAGTCAACCAACGTTTTTCCTAGCTCCTATTTTTCCCCAGTCTATTTATGTTTATTCCTACCCGTCCTGGTTTTGACCCTTGCCTGTCCTGACTCCGAACCGGCCTGCTTGACCCCTCTGTCTGTCCTGACCTCGAGCCTGCCTATCCCTTTGTACTGTTTGGACTCGGACCTGATGACTGAACCCCTGCCTGTCCTGACCTCGACCTGCCTTTTGCCTACCCATTATATGATAATAAATATCGGAGCTCAACCATCTGCCTCCTGTGTCTGCATTTGGGTCTCGCCTTGTGCCCTTATACCTCATCCCTCTCAATCATACCATTTTTCAATTCCTCATCAATCTAGAGGGATTTAATAGTTTTTAAAGTAATGTTTTTAATGTCTGCATGCTTATTAGAAACTTAAATAAGCAATTGTATTAATTTGTCAAGAGCAGCATCTGGTTGCTCCTCATTTCACAGCACAGACCAGAGACTATTGAGTGGGCAGCTTGATGGAAGCCAGTCAATATTTAAATCCCCCAGAAAGTATACCTCTCTGTTGATATCACGTACATTAACAAGTAGCTCACACATATTATCCAGATACTGACTGTTGGCACTTGGTGGTCTATAGCAGTTTCCCACAAGAATGGACCTGTAGCCATATTACTTCAACAGTATTTAATATTAGATCCTCTCTAAGCTTTACAGGAATGTGGCTCTGAATATAAACAATCAACACCTCCACCATTGGCTTTTCTGTATTATAACCATGTATTGCTACCACTGTATCATCAAAAGTATTATCTAACTGAGTTTCAGAGATAGTCAGAATATGAATATCATCTGTTAAAAGCAATTTATTGATTTCATTAACCTAGTTTCTTAGGCTACACATGTTAGCGTGGGCTATTTTTAGCACTTTTCTGAGATGCTTGATTGTTTTCATTGCTTAAATGGGAAGCTTAGCAGAAGTAGACATGCTCCTGTTATTTATGTTTGAGCTGATAATGCAGGGTGAGCTGCACACAGTGAACATAGTATAACTCTGGTTCATAGGTACATGATTACTGCGTAAAATTGCTGTAGGATCAGCAGAGGCATTCAGCGCAGTTAGAGAGACATACATTAGGTTACTTACATTGTGTCTGCCAATCCCCCTGGGATAATGTACATTTGCTGAAGAATTATGACAACTCAGCGACACAATGGTAGGGATTGTCTGAGCTGGGATTGAGTCATTGATAAGTCATTGTCTCAACGCAGCCTTATAAGTTTGTTAAATGATATAGGAACCCAAATGATTTGGGTGGATCCCATCCTCCTTATAAAACGTGTTTTGTTTCCAAAGGGTTTGTGTGTATGTGTATGTGTATGTGTGTGTATGCGTCTGTATGTTTGTGTATGTGTGTGTATGTGTGTGCTCTTTCCCTCTTACCTGTAGCAGTCTTAAATCTCTCCTTCACCTCTCTCCTCTCTTGTCTCAGTGTCAGCAGAGTGGTCCGTATCCCATCCCTCTCTCTCTCCAGGTGTTCTTTCTCTCTCAGGAATAGTTTAGCGTCCTCCTCTGCTCGTGTTTTTCCATAGAGGCCATACTGATTGGTGTCTGGGGGGGGGGGGGGGGGGGTGATGAAATGTGAAAGGTCAGAAGTCAGACCTGGAGAGGTTATGGGAAGAAGACATAACCTCATTCCTCTTTCCCCTCTCTCTCTCTCTCTCTCTCTCTCTCTCTCTCTCTCTCTCTCTCTCTCTCTCTCTCTCTCTCTCTCTCTCTCTCTCTCTCTCTCTCTCTCTCTCTCTCTCTCTCTCTCCCTCCCTCCCTCCCTCTTCATGAGTAACTCTTCCTCTACCTCTCACACATAAAGAGTAGGAGAGAGACCACTGTGACTGACCCAAACTGAAGGAAAGCTTTGACTATGTACAGACTCAGTGAGCATAGCCTTGCTATTGAGAAAGGCCACTGTAGACAGACCTGGCTCTCAAGACAAGACAAGCGATGTGCTCACTGCCCACAAAATGAGGTGGAAACTTCCTAACACTTCCTAACCTCCTGCCAAATGTATGACCATATTAGA
>NC_060195.1:15636445-15721445 GCF_021184085.1 Oncorhynchus gorbuscha | reverse complement strand
GATTCAAGTATTTTTAGCCAGATCCTAATTGGTATGTTGCATTTTAGGTTCCTTTTGATGGCATAGAAGGACCTTCTTGCCTTGTCTCTCAGATCGTTCACAGCTTTGTGGAAGTTAGCTGTGGAGCTGATGTTTAGGCAGAGGTATGTATAGTTTTTTGTGTGCTCTAGGGCAACGGTATCTAGATGGAATTTGTGTTCGTAATCCTGGGAACTGGACCTTTTTTTGGAACACCATTATTTTGGTCTTACTGAGATTTACTGTCAGGGCCCAGGTCTGACAGAATGTACAGAAGATCTAGGTGCTGCTGTAGGCCCTCCTTGGTTGGCGACAGAAGCACCAGATCATCAGCAAACAGTAGACATTTGACGTCAGATTCTTGTAGGGTGAGGTCGGGTGCTGCAGACTGTTCTAGTGCCCACGCCAATTCATTGATATATATGGTGAAGAGCGTGGGGCTTAAGCTGCATCCCTGTGTCACCCCCCGGCCCTTTGGAAAGAAATGTGTGTGTGTTTAAAAAAAAAACATTTTTAACCGCACGCTTGTTGTTTGTGTACACACATTTTATAATGTTGTATGTTTTTTCCCCAACACCACTTTCCAGCAATTTGTATAGCAGACCCTCATGCCAAATTTAGTTAAAAGCTTTTTTGAAATGTACTATAGCATGAGAAGACTTTGCCTTTGTTTTGTTTGTTTGTTTGTCAATTAGGGTGTGCAGGGTTTCTGGGTTTCGTGGTCTGTCGTACGATAATTTGGTAAGAAGCTAATTTGACATTTGCTCAGTACATTGTTTTCACTGAGGAAATGAACTAGTCCGCTGTTAATGATAATGCAGAGGATTTTAACAAGGTTGCTGTTGACACATATCCCACTATAGTTATTGGGGTCAAATTTGTCTCCACTTTTGTGGATTGAGGTGATCAGTCCTTGGTTCCAAATATTGGGGAAAATGCCAGAACTAAGCCCGGTACTGAGGGGAAGCCCGGTACTGAGGGGAAGCCCGGTACTGAGGGGAAGCCTGGTACTGAGGGGAAGCCCAGTACTGAGAGGAAGCCCAGTACTGAGAGGAAGCCCAGTACTGAGAGGAAGCCCAGTACTGAGATGAAGCTCAGGCAGGTAGTAGGCTCCGGTAAATCCTGGCTGGCTGGCAGATCTGGAAGAGACTGGTTGTCGAGCAGATCTGGAAGAGACTGGTTGTCGGGCAGCGCTGGGCTGACTGGCGGCACTGGCGGCGCTGGGCAGACTGGCGGCGCTGGGCAGACTGGGAGCACTGGTGGCGCTGGGCAGACTGGGAGCACTGGCCGCGCTGGGCAGACTGGGAGCACTGGCCGCGCTGGGCAGACTGGGAGCACTGGCCGCGCTGGGCAGACTGGGAGGACTGGCCGCGCTGGGCCGACTGGAAGCACTGGCGGCGCTGGGCAGACTGGAGACTCCGGCAGCGCAGGAGAGGAGAAAGGCTCTGGCTGTGCTAAACAGGCGGGAGACTCCGACAGCACAGGAGAGGAGAAAAGTGCTGGCTGCGCTGAACAGGCGAGGTGCACTGGAGGCCTGGTGCGTGGTGCTGGAACTGGTGGTACTGGATCGAGGACACGCACAGGAAGCCTGGTGCGGGGAGCTGCTACCGGAGGACTGGTGTGTAGAGGTGGCTCTGGATAGACCGGTCCGTGCAGGCGCACTGGAGCTCTTGAGCACCGAGCCTGCCCAAGCTTACCTGGCTCGATGCCCACTCTAGCCCGGCCAATAGGAAGAGCTGGTATGTGCCGCACCGGGCTATGCTCCCGCACTGAAAACACAGTGCGCTCCATAGCATAACACGGTGCCTGCCCGGTCTCTCTAGCCCAACGGTGAGCACAGGGAGTTTGCGCAGGTCTCCTACCTGGCATAACTATTCTCCCTTCTAGCCCCCCCCAATAATTTTTTGGGGCTGCTTTTCAGGTTTCCTTGCCAACCGTGTTCCCTCGTATCGTCGGCTCCTATCTCCGGCTGCCTCTGCTCTCCTTAGTGCCTCCACCTGTTCCCATGGGAGGCGATCTCTTCCGGCCAATATCTCCTCCCAAGTGTAACAACCTTTACCATCCAACACGTCTTCCCATGTCCATTCTCCGAATAATTCATCCTCCCTTTGCTGCTCCAGCTGTCGCTGCCTGTTTATACCAGCGCCTCTCCGTTTTATCTGGCGTGTCTTTTTCTTTGACTCAATTTGCCTGTAGCCCTCTTCGCACTGCTGAAGCGAATCCCAGGCGGGCGCCTGCACTCTCTCTGGGTCGGCCGCCCACCTGTCAATTTCTTCCCACGTATACTCCATGCTTCTGCTGTCCATAACGTCGTTGCCAGTTACACGCTGCTCGGTCCGTGAGAGGTGGTGGATGTTTCTGTAACGGCGTTCGTCTGTTGAAGGAAGAGAGTCGGACCGAAATGCAGCGTAGTGGTTACTCATGACTTTAATGAAGGAAAACGGAACGTGAACCCTATTACAGCCTATCTGGTGAACACTACACAGAGACAGGAACAAACACCCACAAAATACAAAGTGAAAGTCAGGCTGCCTAAATACGGTTCCCAATCAGAGACAACAACAAGCACCTGACTCTGATTGAGAATCGCCTCAGGCAGCCAAGCCTAACACCCCTAATCAGCCGCGATCCCAAATAATACAAACCCCAATACGAATACAACATATAAACCCATGTCACACCCTGGCCTACCCAAACATATAACAAAAACACAAAATACAATGACCAAGGCGTGACACGTAGTTCATTCAAAGCAATTGGAGAATCCAGTGGGTTCTGGTCGTCTTTAATAGTTGATTCTAAGATTTGTATTTGATCATGTATTTCTTTCCATCTGATAGGGGTGTCAGTGGGCAGACTGTGAACGCTCTGAGAGACTCTGGTCTGAGGTCAGTGGGCTGACTGTGAACGCTCTGAGAGACTCTGGTCTGAGGTCAGTGGGCTGACTGTGAACGCTCTGAGAGACTCTGGTCTGAGGTCAGTGGGCTGAGAGACTCTGGTCTGAGGTCTGTGAACGCTCTGAGAGACTCTGGGCTGACTGTGAACGCTCTGAGAGACTCTGGTCTGAGGTCAGTGGGCTGACTGTGAACGCTCTGAGAGACTCTGGTCTGAGGTCAGTGGGCTGACTGTGAACGCTCTGAGAGACTCTGGGCTGAGGTCAGTGGGCAGACTGTGAACGCTCTGAGAGACTCTGGGCTGAGGTCAGTGGGCAGACTCTGAGAACGCTCTGAGAGACTCTGGGCTGAGGTCAGTGGGCAGACTGTGAACGCTCTGAGAGACTCTGGGCTGAGGTCAGTGGGCAGACTGTGAACGCTCTGAGAGACTCTGGGCTGAGGTCAGTGGGCAGACTGTGAACGCTCTGAGAGACTCTGGGCTGAGGTCAGTGGGCAGACTGGAACGCTGAGAGACTCTGGGCTGAGGTCAGTGCAGACTGTGAACGCTCTGAGAGACTCTGGGCTGAGGTCAGTGGGCAGACTGTGAACGCTCTGAGAGACTCTGGGCTGAGGTCAGTGGGCAGACTGTGAACGCTCTGAGAGACTCTGGGCTGAGGTCAGTGGGCAGACTGTGAACGCTCTGAGAGACTCTGGGCTGAGGTCAGTGGGCAGACTGTGAACGCTCTGAGAGACTCTGGGCTGAGGTCAGTGGGCAGACTGTGAACGCTCTGAGAGACTCTGGGTTGAGGTCAGTGATAAAGTAGTCTACAGTACTACTGCCCAGAGATGAGCTACAGGTGTACCTACCATAGGAGTCTGGGTTGAGGTCAGTGATAAAGTAGTCTACAGTACTACTGCCCAGAGATGAGCTACATGTGTACCTACCATAGGAGTCTGGGTTGAGGTCAGTGATAAAGTAGTCTACAGTACTACTGCCCAGAGATGAGCTACAGGTGTACCTACCGTAGGAGTCTGGGTTGAGGTCAGTGATAAAGTAGTCTACAGTACTACTGCCCAGAGATGAGCTACAGGTGTACCTACCATAGGAGTCTGGGTTGAGGTCAGTGATAAAGTAGTCTACAGTACTACTGCCCAGAGATGAGCTACAGGTGTATTTACCATAGGAGTCCCATCGAGGTCTACCATTGACTAAGTACATACCCAGCGTGCAACAGAGCTGCATGAGTTGTGACCCGTTTTGTTGGTTAAGTTGTTGTAGTTGTGCTTGGGGGGCATATGGGGGAAAGAAAGCTGTCACCTCAGGTAGGTGTTTGTCCCCCTGTGTGCTGAGGGTGTCAGGTTCTTGTCCGGTTCTGGTATTTAGGTCACCACAGACTAGTACATGTCCCTGGGCCTGGAAATGATTGATTTCTCCCTCCGGTATGGAGAAGCTGTCTTCATTAAAGTATGGGGATTCTAGTGGGGGAGGGGGGGGGGGATATAGGTAGCACACAGGAGGACATCTGTCTCTGTTGAGATCATTTCCTTTTGAATGTCTAGCCAAATGTAAAATGTTCCTGTTTTGATGAATTTAATAGAGTGAGTTAGGTCTGCTCTATACCAAATTAACATACCCCCTGAATCCCTTCCCTGTTTCACACCTGGTAGTTTGGTGGATGGGACTACCAGCTCTCTGTAACCTAGAGGGAAACCAGTGGGTCCATCTCCTCTATACCAGGTTTCTTGTAGGATGGCAATGTCTGTATCTCTCTCTCTCTTTCTTTTTCTCTCCCTCTCTCCTCTATCTCTCGCTCTCTTTCTCTCTCTCGCTACAAAGGTCACCGACTGAAAAGCATGTAACAGAGTGTGATGTGTTTGGGTGAATGATCAGAGGTTTCATATTCGGACCAGACAGTGACTGTCCCAACAGCTGCACCACCCCACCAAGACCAATCAGCCTGTTACCAACCCTACTGTCTGAGAATAATCCTTGTACAGTCCATCCATGTGTGTGTTCCCACCTGCTCTCCCTCATAGGGAACCTCGTCGTACGTCCTGGAGTCAGTAGAAGTGCTACTAGAAGATGTGGCCCACCTGAGAGAGAGAGAGAGAGAGAGAGAGAGAGAGAGAGAGAGAGAGAGAGAGAGAGAGAGAGAGAGAGAGAGAGAGAGAGAGAGAGAGAGAAAGAGAGAAAAGTGTGAGATTACAAAATGTGATTGTGAGACACTCGAACATTTGACAAACACGTCATCTCTCTCTCTCTCTCTCTCTCTCTCTCTCTCTCTCTCTCTCTCTCTCTCTCTCTCTCTCTCTCTCTCCTCTCTCTCTCTCTCTCTCACACTCTCTCTCTCTGTCTCTCTGTCTCTCTGTCTCTCTCTCTCTCTCTCTCTCTCTCTCTCTCTCTCTCTCTCTCTCTCTCTCTCTCTCTCTCTCTCTCTCTCTCTCTCTCTCTCTCTCTCTCTCTCTCTCTCTCTCTCGCTCTCTCTCTCTATCTCCCCCCTCTCTCTCTCACAGGAAAGAGTGTCTCGCGGCATCTCTGATGTTAGCGATGGTTTCCACGTCTACATAGTCGTAGTGTAGTGACTCTGGATCTGAGGCTGTACCTGTCTCTACCAGCAGAACACCCAGCCATCGCCCCAAATCATCAGAACTACAAGCCTACAGGAGGTGGAGGGAGATCGAGACAGAGAGAGAGAGAGAGACAGAGACAGAGACAGAGCGAGAAAGATAGAGAGACAGAGACAGAGACAGAGAGAGAGAGAGAGAGAGAGAGAGAGAGAGAGAGAGAGAGAGAGAGAGAGAGATAATTATCAGATTAGACAGAATCATTATACAAACAATCTGACATTACCAGCACATGCAGAAGACATTTTCTTGTTCTCCTTCAGTATTCCAATCTGCTAAACTTCTTGAAGTACTGTGTTGTAATGTATGGTGTCATGAATTGTATCCCATATTGCATGTAGAGTATTTTACCTCCAATGCAGCCACGTCTGTGCCCCCCTTCAGTATCCTGAGGGCGAAGGGGTGTTTGGGTCCCAGTCCTGGAAACACCTCACACCCATGGAGGGGTAGAGGGGCCAGGGAGGGCCGGGGGTCTCCTCTGTCAGGGTGGAAGTGGAGAGAACCCCCATACACACAACACCACTGGTCCCTCCATACCTGGCTCACCAACACAGACAGGTATCCTAGGCAGGAGAGGAGAGGAGTGGGGGAGGGGAGGAGAGGAGGACTGTAAAGGTATGGTTGGAATATAATTGCTGTTATCAATAGGTTATTGTGAAATTAACTTATTTTAGCTCAATTGTTTTTGTGAGTAAGTATGTGTAAATGTTTCAAGGTGAGAGAGAGACACAGATGGAATGAAATAGAGAGAAAATATAGAATAGTTCAGGGAAGGAGTGAGAGGTGAGACAGAGGAGGAGTGGGAGGTGAGATGGAGGAGGAGGGTGGGGGGTTGTCCCACCTCGTCGAGGGTCTGTGTCTAAGGAGGGGGGGTGTGCGTCGCCAGGTAGGAGGTGCTTTTTCTTGGAGAAACTGATGATACGTGTTATCTTACGACCTGCTGCTAGAGCCCCCCGCTTCACCTTACCTACACACACACACATGCACGCACGCACGCACGCACGCACGCACGCACGCACGCACGCACGCACACACACACACACACACACACACACACACACACACACACACACACACACACACACACACACACACACACACACACACACACACACACACACACACACACACACACACACACACACACACACACACACACACACACACACAGACAGAATAAAAGGTCATAGTTATAAATCCATCTCCATGTTGAGGGTCAAGCTACAAAGCAGTACAGAATAGAATGGAATATTCCATTTAGCATCCAAAGCAATACAGAATAGAATGGAGTATTCCATTTAGCATCCAAAGCGATACAGAATAGAATGGAATATTCCATTTAGCATCCAAAGCGATAGAGAATAGAATGGAATATTCCATTTACCATCCAAAGCGATACAGAATAGAATGGAATATTCCATTTAGCATCCAAAGCGACTTACAACAATGAGTGCAGACAAATTTTTTTCATCAGTGGCCCCAGCGAGAATCGAACCCACCACAAAACACAACAGTCTCTCACCATTCTCTCGGTTGTCCCTGTTATTCTCTCCTGTAGCCACTTCAACACTGTCTGACATAGTTTTCTCAACAGACAGCCTCTGAGAGGAAAGAGGAAGGATATAATAACAGTATATTCAGTTCAATCAGGAAACACAAAACACACAACAGTTCAGCCAATTCCACCTTGCTCCTCCCTTTCCCGTACCTCTCTCTCTAGCTGAATTTATGGCAGAGGCAGGGAGGGAGAGAGAGAGAGCAATGTTTTGCACAGAGTGACAAGCTTTAACCAGTTGAAAGTATATGTCAACTCTGTCAGTATTGTTTACAACCACCATGACTATGTCCCAAATGGCACCCTATCCCCTATTCTGTTATTATTCTGTTGTTCTGTTATTATTCTGTTATTATTCTGTTGTTCTGTTATTGTTCTGTTATTATTCTGTTATTATTCTGTTGTTCTGTTATTATTCTGTTGTTCTGTTATTATTCTGTTATTATTCTGTTATTATTCTGTTATTATTCTGCTGTTCTGTTATTATTCTGTTGTTCTGTTATTATTCTGTTGTTCTGTTATTATTCTGTTGTTCTGTTATTATTCTGTTGTTCTGTTATTATTCTGTTGTTCTGTTATTATTCTGTTGTTCTGTTATTATTCTGTTGTTCTGTTATTATTCTGTTGTTCTGTTATTATTCTGTTGTTCTGTTATTATTCTGCTGTTCTGTTATTGTTCTGTTATTATTCTGTTGTTCTGTTATTATTCTGTTGTTCTGTTATTATTCTGTTGTTCTGTTATTATTCTGTTGTTCTGTTATTATTCTGTTGTTCTGTTATTATTCTGTTGTTCTGTTATTATTCTGTTATTATTCTATTGTTCTGTTATTATTTGTTCTGTTGTTCTGTTATTATTCTGTTGTTCTGTTATTATTCTGTTGTTCTGTTATTATTCTGTTGTTCTGTTATTATTGTTCTGTTATTATTCTGTTGTTCTGTTATTATTCTGTTGTTCTGTTATTATTCTGTTATTATTCTGTTATTATTCTGTTGTTCTGTTATTATTCTGTTCTGTTCTGTTATTATTCTGTTGTTCTGTTATTATTCTGTTATTATTCTGTTATTATTCTGTTATTATTCTGTTGTTCTGTTATTATTCTGTTGTTCTGTTATTATTCTGTTATTATTCTGTTGTTCTGTTATTATTCTGTTGTTCTGTTATTATTCTGTTGTTCTGTTATTATTCTGTTGTTCTGTTATTATTCTGTTATTATTCTGTTATTATTCTGTTGTTCTGTTATTATTCTGTTATTATTATGTTATTATTCTGTTATTATTCTGTTGTTCTGTTATTATTCTGTTGTTCTGTTATTATTCTGTTATTATTTGTTGTTCTGTTATTATTCTGTTGTTCTGTTATTATTCTGTTGTTCTGTTATTATTCTTCTGTTCTGTTATTATTCTGTTGTTCTGTTATTATTCTGTTGTTCTGTTATTATTCTGTTGTTCTGTTATTATTCTGTTGTTCTGTTATTATTCTGTTGTTATTATTCTGTTTGTTCTGTTATTATTCTGTTGTTCTGTTATTATTCTGTTGTTCTGTTATTATTCTGTTGTTATTATTCTGTTGTTCTGTTATTATTCTGTTCTGTTATTATTTCTGTTATTATTCTGTTGTTCTGTTATTATTCTGTTGTTCTGTTATTATTCTGTTGTTCTGTTATTATTCTGTTGTTCTGTTATTATTCTGTTGTTCTGTTATTATTCTGTTGTTCTGTTATTATTCTGTTGTTCTGTTATTATTCTGTTGTTCTGTTATTATTCTGTTGTTCTGTTATTATTCTGTTGTTCTGTTATTATTCTGTTGTTCTGTTATTATTCTGTTGTTCTGTTATTATTCTGTTGTTCTGTTATTATTCTGTTATTATTCTGTTGTTCTGTTATTATTCTGTTGTTCTGTTTCTGTTGTTCTGTTATTATTCTGTTGTTCTGTTATTATTCTGTTGTTCTGTTATTATTATTCTGTTATTATTCTGTTATTATTCTGTTGTTCTGTTATTATTCTGTTGTTCTGTTATTATTTCTGTTATTATTCTGTTGTTCTGTTATTATTATTCTGTTATTATTCTGTTATTATTCTGTTGTTCTGTTATTATTCTGTTCTGTTCTGTTATTGTTCTGTTATTATTCTGTTGTTCTGTTATTATTCTGTTATTCTGTTGTTGTTCTGTTATTATTCTGTTGTTCTGTTATTATTCTGTTGTTCTGTTATTATTCTGTTGTTCTGTTATTATTCTGTTGTTCTGTTATTATTCTGTTGTTCTTTATTATTCTGTTGTTCTGTTATTATTCTGTTGTTCTGTTATTATTCTGTTGTTCTGTTATTATTGTTCTGTTATTATTCTGTTGTTCTTTATTATTCTGTTATTATTCTGTTGTTCTGTTATTATTCTGTTGTTCTGTTATTATTGTTGTTCTGTTATTATTCTGTTGTTCTGTTATTATTCTGTTGTTCTGTTATTATTCTGTTGTTCTGTTATTGTTCTGTTATTATTCTGTTGTTCTGTTATTATTCTGTTATTGTTCTGTTATTATTCTGTTGTTCTGTTATTATTCTGTTGTTCTGTTATTATTCTGTTGTTATTATTCTGTTGTTCTGTTATTATTCTGTTGTTCTGTTATTATTCTGTTATTATTCTGTTGTTCTGTTATTATTCTGTTTGTTCTGTTATTATTCTGTTGTTCTGTTATTATTTCTGTTATTATTCTGTTATTATTCTGTTGTTCTGTTATTATTCTGCTGTTCTGTTATTATTCTGTTGTTCTGTTATTATTCTGTTGTTCTGTTATTATTCTGTTAGTATTCTGTTGTTCTGTTATTATTCTGCTGTTCTGTTATTGTTCTGTTATTATTCTGTTGTTCTGTTATTATTCTGTTGTTCTGTTATTATTCTGTTGTTCTGTTATTATTCTGTTATTATTCTGTTCTGTTATTCTGTTGTTCTGTTATTATTCTGTTGTTCTGTTATTATTCTGTTGTTCTGTTATTATTCTGTTATTATTCTGTTGTTCTGTTATTATTCTGTTGTTCTGTTATTATTCTGTTATTATTCTGTTGTTCTGTTATTATTCTGTTGTTCTGTTATTATTCTGTTGTTCTGTTATTATTCTGTTGTTCTGTTATTATTCTGTTATTGTTCTGTTATTATTCTGTTGTTCTGTTATTATTCTGTTGTTCTGTTATTATTCTGTTGTTCTGTTATTATTCTGTTGTTCTGTTATTATTCTGTTGTTCTGTTATTATTCTGTTATTATTCTGTTGTTCTGTTATTATTCTGTTGTTCTGTTATTATTCTGTTATTGTTCTGTTATTATTCTGTTGTTCTGTTATTATTCTGTTGTTCTGTTATTATTCTGTTGTTCTGTTATTATTCTGTTGTTCTGTTATTATTCTGTTCTGTTATTATTCTGTTGTTCTGTTATTATTCTGTTATTGTTCTGTTATTGTTCTGTTATTATTCTGTTGTTCTGTTATTATTCTGTTGTTCTGTTATTGTTCTGTTATTATTCTGTTGTTCTGTTATTATTCTGTTATTGTTCTGTTGTTCTGTTATTATTCTGTTGTTCTGTTATTATTCTGTTGTTCTGTTATTATTCTGTTGTTCTGTTATTATTCTGTTGTTCTGTTATTATTCTGTTGTTCTGTTATTATTCTGTTGTTCTGTTATTGTTGTTCTGTTATTATTCTGTTGTTCTGTTATTATTCTGTTGTTCTGTTATTATTCTGTTGTTCTGTTATTATTCTGTTGTTCTGTTATTATTCTGTTGTTCTGTTATTTGTTGTTCTGTTATTATTCTGTTGTTCTGTTATTATTCTGTTATTATTCTGTTGTTCTGTTATTATTCTGTTCTTATTATTTGTTGTTCTGTTATTATTCTGTTGTTCTGTTATTATTCTGTTGTTCTGTTATTATTCTGTTTATTATTCTGTTGTTCTGTTATTATTGTTCTGTTATTATTCTGTTGTTCTGTTATTATTCTGTTGTTCTGTTATTATTCTGTTGTTCTGTTATTATTCTGTTGTTCTGTTATTATTCTGCTGTTCTGTTATTATTCTGTTGTTCTGTTATTATTCTGTTGTTCTGTTATTATTCTGTTATTATTCTGTTGTTTGTTATTATTCTGTTCTGTTATTTCTGCTGTTCTGTTATTGTTCTGTTATTATTCTGTTGTTCTGTTATTATTCTGTTGTTCTGTTTATTCTGTTGTTCTGTTATTATTCTGTTGTTCTGTTATTATTCTGTTATTATTCTGTTGTTCTGTTATTATTCTGCTGTTCTGTTATTGTTCTGTTATTATTCTGTTGTTCTGTTATTATTCTGTTGTTCTGTTATTATTCTGCTGTTCTGTTATTATTCTGTTGTTCTGTTATTATTCTGTTGTTCTGTTATTATTCTGTTGTTCTGTTATTATTCTGTTGTTCTGTTATTATTCTGTTGTTCTGTTATTATTCTGTTATTATTCTGTTATTATTCTGTTGTTCTGTTATTATTCTGTTGTTCTGTTATTATTCTGTTATTATTCTGTTGTTCTGTTATTATTCTGTTGTTGTTATTATTCTGTTGTTATTATTATTCTGTTGTTCTGTTATTATTCTGTTGTTCTGTTATTATTCTGTTGTTCTATTATTATTCTGTTGTTCTGTTATTATTCTGTTGTTCTGTTATTATTCTGTTGTTCTGTTATTATTCTGTTGTTCTGTTATTATTCTGTTGTTCTGTTCTGTTGTTTATTATTCTGTTGTTCTGTTATTCTGTTGTTCTGTTTATTCTGTTCTGTTCTGTTATTATTCTGTTGTTCTGTTATTATTCTGTTGTTCTGTTATTATTCTGTTGTTCTGTTATTATTCTGTTGTTCTGTTATTATTCTGTTATTATTCTGTTGTTCTGTTATTATTCTGTTGTTCTGTTATTATTCTGTTGTTCTGTTATTATTCTGTTGTTCTGTTATTATTCTGTTGTTCTGTTATTATTCTGTTGTTCTGTTATTATTCTGTTGTTCTGTTATTATTCTGCTGTTCTGTTATTCTGTTGTTCTGTTATTATTCTGTTATTATTCTGTTGTTCTGTTATTATTCTGTTGTTCTGTTATTATTCTGTTATTATTCTGTTGTTCTGTTATTATTCTGCTGTTCTGTTATTGTTCTGTTATTATTCTGTTGTTCTGTTATTATTCTGTTGTTCTGTTATTATTCTGTTGTTCTCTGTTCTGTTATTGTTCTGTTATTATTCTGTTGTTTATTTGTTCTGTTATTATTCTGTTGTTCTGTTATTATTCTGTTGTTCTGTTATTATTCTGTTTCTGTTATTATTCTGTTGTTGTTCTGTTATTATTCTGTTGTTCTGTTATTATTCTGTTGTTCTGTTATTATTCTGTTGTTCTGTTATTATTCTGTTGTTCTGTTATTATTCTGTTATTATTCTGTTGTTCTGTTATTATTCTGTTGTTCTGTTATTATTCTATTATTCTGTTGTTCTGTTATTATTCTGTTGTTCTGTTATTATTCTGTTGTTCTGTTATTGTTCTGTTATTATTCTGTTGTTCTGTTATTATTCTGTTGTTCTGTTCTGTTATTATTCTGTTGTTCTGTTATTATTCTGTTGTTCTGTTTATTATTCTGTTGTTCTGTTATTATTCTGTTGTTCTGTTATTATTCTGTTGTTCTGTTATTATTCTGTTGTTCTGTTATTATTCTGTTGTTTGTTATTATTCTGTTGTTCTGTTATTATTCTGTTGTTCTGTTATTATTCTGTTGTTCTGTTATTATTCTGTTGTTCTGTTATTATTCTGTTGTTCTGTTATTATTCTGTTGTTCTGTTATTATTCTGTTATTATTCTGTTGTTCTGTTATTATTCTGTTGTTCTGTTATTATTCTGTTATTATTCTGTTGTTCTGTTATTATTCTGTTGTTCTGTTATTATTCTGTTATTATTCTGTTGTTCTGTTATTATTCTGTTGTTCTGTTATTATTCTGTTGTTCTGTTATTATTCTGTTGTTCTGTTATTATTCTGTTGTTATTCTATTGTTCTGTTATTATTCTGTTGTTCTGTTATTATTGTTGTTATTATTCTGTTGTTCTGTTATTATTCTGTTGTTCTGTTATTATTCTGTTGTTCTGTTATTATTCTGTTGTTCTGTTATTATTCTGTTGTTCTGTTATTATTCTGTTATTATTCTGTTGTTCTGTTATTATTCTGTTGTTCTGTTATTATTCTGTTGTTCTGTTGTTCTGTTATTATTCTGTTGTTCTGTTATTATTCTGTTATTATTCTGTTGTTCTGTTATTATTCTGTTGTTCTGTTATTGTTCTGTTATTATTCTGTTGTTCTGTTATTATTCTGTTGTTCTGTTATTATTCTGCTGTTCTGTTATTGTTCTGTTATTATTCTGTTGTTCTGTTATTATTCTGTTGTTCTGTTATTATTCTGTTGTTCTGTTATTATTCTGTTATTATTCTGTTATTATTCTGTTGTTCTGTTATTATTCTGTTGTTCTGTTATTATTCTGTTGTTCTGTTATTATTCTGTTGTTCTGTTATTATTCTGTTATTATTCTGTTGTTCTGTTATTATTCTGTTGTTCTGTTATTGTTCTGTTATTATTCTGTTATTATTCTGTTATTATTCTGTTGTTATTATTCTGTTGTTCTGTTATTATTCTGCTGTTCTGTTATTGTTCTGTTATTATTCTGTTGTTCTGTTATTATTCTGTTGTTCTGTTATTATTCTGCTGTTCTGTTATTGTTCTGTTATTATTCTGTTGTTCTGTTATTATTCTGTTGTTCTGTTATTATTCTGTTGTTCTGTTATTATTCTGTTGTTCTGTTATTATTCTGTTATTATTCTGTTGTTCTGTTATTATTCTGTTGTTCTGTTATTATTCTGTTGTTCTGTTATTATTCTGTTGTTCTGTTATTATTCTGTTGTTCTGTTATTATTCTGTTGTTCTGTTATTATTCTGTTGTTCTGTTATTATTCTGTTGTTCTGTTATTATTCTGTTGTTCTGTTATTATTCTGTTGTTCTGTTATTATTCTGTTATTATTCTGTTATTATTCTGTTGTTCTGTTATTATTCTGTTGTTCTGTTATTATTCTGTTGTTCTGTTATTATTCTGTTGTTCTGTTATTATTCTGTTGTTCTGTTATTATTCTGTTGTTCTGTTATTATTCTGTTGTTCTGTTATTGTTCTGTTATTATTCTGTTGTTCTGTTATTATTCTGTTGTTCTGTTATTATTCTGTTGTTCTGTTATTATTCTGTTATTGTTCTGTTATTATTCTGTTGTTCTGTTATTATTCTGTTGTTCTGTTATTATTGTTCTGTTATTATTCTGTTGTTCTGTTATTATTCTGTTGTTCTGTTATTATTCTGTTGTTCTTCTGTTATTATTCTGTTGTTCTGTTATTATTCTGTTGTTCTGTTATTATTCTGTTGTTCTGTTATTATTCTGTTGTTGTTCTGTTATTATTCTGTTATTATTCTGTTGTTTGTTATTGTTCTGTTATTATTCTGTTGTTCTGTTATTATTCTGTTGTTCTGTTATTATTCTGTTATTATTCTGTTGTTCTGTTATTATTCTTGTTCTGTTATTATTCTGTTGTTCTGTTATTATTCTGTTGTTCTGTTATTATTCTGTTGTTGTTATTATTCTGTTGTTCTGTTATTATTCTGTTGTTCTGTTATTATTTGTTGTTATTATTCTGTTGTTCTGTTATTATTCTGTTGTTCTGTTATTATTCTGTTATTATTCTGTTGTTCTGTTATTATTCTGTTGTTCTGTTATTATTCTGTTGTTCTGTTATTATTCTGTTGTTCTGTTATTATTCTGTTGTTCTGTTATTATTCTGTTGTTCTGTTATTATTCTGTTGTTCTGTTATTATTCTGTTGTTCTGTTATTATTCTGTTGTTCTGTTATTATTCTGTTGTTCTGTTATTATTCTGTTGTTCTGTTATTATTCTGTTATTATTCTGTTGTTCTGTTATTATTCTGTTGTTCTGTTATTATTCTGTTATTATTCTGTTGTTCTGTTATTATTCTGTTGTTCTGTTATTATTCTGTTGTTCTTCTGTTATTATTCTGTTGTTCTGTTATTATTCTGTTGTTCTGTTATTATTCTGTTGTTCTGTTATTATTCTGTTGTTCTGTTATTATTCTGTTGTTATTATTCTGTTGTTCTGTTATTATTCTGTTCTGTTCTGTTATTATTTGTTTCTGTTATTATTCTGTTGTTCTGTTATTATTCTGTTGTTCTGTTATTATTCTGTTGTTCTGTTATTATTGTTCTGTTATTATTCTGTTGTTCTGTTGTTTATTATTCTGTTGTTCTGTTATTATTCTGTTGTTCTGTTATTCTGTTGTTCTGTTATTATTCTGTTGTTCTGTTATTATTCTGTTGTTCTGTTATTATTCTGTTGTTCTGTTATTATTCTGTTGTTCTGTTATTATTCTGTTGTTCTGTTATTATTCTGTTGTTCTGTTATTATTCTGTTGTTCTGTTATTATTCTGTTATTATTCTGTTGTTCTGTTATTATTCTGTTGTTCTGTTATTGTTCTGTTATTATTCTGTTGTTCTGTTATTATTCTGTTGTTCTGTTATTATTCTGTTATTATTCTGTTGTTCTGTTATTATTCTGCTGTTCTGTTATTGTTCTGTTATTATTCTGTTGTTCTGTTATTATTCTGTTGTTCTGTTATTATTCTGTTATTGTTCTGTTATTATTCTGTTGTTCTGTTATTATTCTGTTGTTCTGTTATTATTCTGCTGTTCTGTTATTGTTCTGTTATTATTCTGTTGTTCTGTTATTATTCTGTTGTTCTGTTATTATTCTGTTGTTCTGTTATTATTCTGTTGTTCTGTTATTATTCTGTTGTTCTGTTATTGTTCTGTTATTATTCTGTTGTTATTCTATTGTTCTGTTATTATTGTTTATTATTCTGTTGTTCTGTTATTTATTCTGTTATTATTCTGTTGTTCTGTTATTGTTCTGTTATTATTCTGTTGTTCTGTTATTATTCTGTTGTTCTGTTATTATTCTGTTATTATTCTGTTGTTCTGTTATTATTCTGTTGTTCTGTTATTATGCTGCTGTTCTGTTATTGTTCTGTTATTATTCTGTTGTTCTGTTATTATTCTGTTATTATTCTGTTGTTCTGTTATTATTCTGTTGTTCTGTTATTATTCTCTGTTCTGTTTGTTCTATTATTCTGTTGTTCTGTTGTTATTCTGTTCTGTTATTATTCTGTTGTTCTGTTATTATTTGTTCTGTTATTATTCTGTTGTTCTGTTATTATGTTCTGTTGTTCTTTATTATTCTGTTGTTCTGTTATTATTCTGTTATTTCTGTTATTATTCTGTTGTTCTGTTATTATTCTGTTATTATTCTGTTATTATTCTGTTGTTCTGTTATTATTCTGTTGTTCTGTTATTATTATTCTGTTATTATTCTGTTGTTCTGTTATTATTCTGTTGTTCTGTTATTATTCTCTGTTTCTGTTATTATTCTGTTGTTCTGTTATTATTCTGTTATTATTCTGTTGTTCTGTTATTATTCTGTTGTTCTGTTATTATTCTGTTGTTCTGTTATTATTCTGTTGTTCTGTTATTATTATTCTGTTGTTCTGTTATTATTCTGTTGTTCTGTTATTATTCTGTTGTTATTATTCTGTTGTTCTGTTATTATTCTGTTGTTCTGTTATTATTCTGTTGTTCTGTTATTATTCTGTTGTTCTGTTATTATTCTGTTGTTCTGTTATTATTCTGTTGTTCTGTTATTATTCTGTTGTTCTGTTATTATTCTGTTGTTCTGTTATTATTCTGTTATTATTCTGTTGTTCTGTTATTATTCTGTTGTTCTGTTATTATTCTGTTATTGTTCTGTTATTATTCTGTTGTTCTGTTATTATTCTGTTGTTCTGTTATTATTCTGTTGTTCTGTTATTATTCTGTTGTTCTGTTATTTGTTCTGTTATTGTTCTGTTATTATTCTGTTGTTCTGTTATTATTCTGTTGTTATTATTCTGTTGTTCTGTTATTATTGTTCTGTTATTATTCTGTTGTTCTGTTATTATTCTGTTGTTCTGTTATTATTCTGTTTGTTATTATTCTGTTGTTCTGTTATTATTTGTTGTTCTGTTATTATTCTGTTGTTCTGTTATTATTCTGTTGTTCTGTTATTATTCTGTTATTATTCTGTTGTTCTGTTATTATTCTGTTGTTCTGTTATTATTCTGTTATTATTCTGTTGTTCTGTTATTATTCTGTTGTTCTGTTATTATTCTGTTGTTCTGTTATTATTCTGTTGTTCTGTTATTATTCTGTTGTTCTGTTATTATTCTGTTGTTCTGTTATTATTCTTATTATTCTGTTGTTCTGTTATTATTCTGTTGTTCTTATTATTTGTATTGTTCTGTTATTGTTCTGTTGTTATTCTGTTGTTCTGTTATTATTCTGTTGTTCTTGTATTATTCTGTTGTTCTGTTATTATTCTGTTGTTCTGTTATTATTCTGTTGTTCTGTTATTATTCTGTTGTTCTGTTATTATTCTGTTGTTCTGTTATTATTCTGTTGTTCTGTTATTATTCTGTTGTTCTGTTATTATTCTGTTGTTCTGTTATTATTCTGTTGTTCTGTTATTATTCTGTTATTATTCTGTTGTTCTGTTATTATTCTGTTGTTCTGTTATTATTCTGTTGTTCTTCTATTATTCTGTTGTTCTGTTATTATTCTGTTGTTCTGTTATTATTCTGTTATTATTCTGTTGTTCTGGTATTATTCTGTTGTTCTGATATTGTTCTGTTATTATTGTATTGTTCTGTTATTGTTCTGTTGTTATTCTGTTGTTCTGTTATTATTCTGTTGTTCTTCTATTATTCTGTTGTTCTGTTATTATTCTGTTGTTCTGTTATTATTCTGTTATTATTCTGTTATTATTCTGTTGTTCTGTTATTATTCTGTTGTTCTGTTATTATTCTGTTGTTCTTCTATTATTCTGTTGTTCTGTTATTATTCTGTTGTTCTGTTATTATTCTGTTATTATTCTGTTGTTCTGGTATTATTCTGTTGTTCTGATATTGTTCTGTTATTATTGTATTGTTCTGTTATTGTTCTGTTGTTATTCTGTTGTTCTGTTATTATTCTGTTGTTCTGTTATTGTTCTGTTATTGTTCTGTTATTGTTCTGTTGTTCTGTTATTATTCTGTTGTTCTGTTATTGTTCTGTTATTATTCTGTTGTTTTGTTATTGTTCTGTTGTTATTATGTTGTTCTGTTGTTATTCTGTTGTTCTGTTATTATTCTGTTATTATTCTGTTGTTCTGTTATTATTCTGTTATTATTCTGTTGTTCTGCTATTATTCTGTTGTTCTGGTATTATTCTGTTATTATTCTGTTGTTCTGTTATTATTCTGTTATTATTCTGTTGTTATTCTGTTATTATTCTGTTGTTCTGTTATTATTCTGTTGTTCTGTTATTGTTCTGTTATTATTCTGTTATTGTTCTGTTATTATTCTGTTATTATTCTGTTGTTCTGTTATTATTCTGTTGTTCTGTTATTATTCTGTTGTTCTGTTATTATTCTGTTGTTCTGTTATTATTCTGTTGTTCTGGTATTATTCTGTTATTATTCTGTTGTTCTGTTATTATTCTGTTGTTCTGTTATTATTCTGTTGTTCTGTTATTATTCTGTTGTTCTGGTATTATTCTGTTATTATTCTGTTGTTCTGTTATTATTCTGTTATTATTCTGTTGTTCTGTACGTCGCTCCAACGGGTAGTATAACTTTTTCATTATATTTCACAACGGTTTGATTTGTCTTATCTTAGCAAATTCTTAGCAAATTCTTCTCAGCTAGCTACATAGCCGTCTTTGTATCAAAGATAATTGCGTAATTATCGTATTTCGCCGTCCTAACGTAGTCTTCACTAGCCAGCTAGCTAACGTCCACTGATTAGCTGCACTGGAGAAACTATCACACTCAACTGAACGACTTGATTAGTTTAGTGTTAGCTAGCTACATAGCTGTCTTTGCTGTCTTCGTATCATCGTATCCAAGATAATTGTGTTGTTTAGGTTTAGAGTGTGTAGTCTTAGAGTGATTATCTTAATTTACCGAGGTTAGCTAGCCAGCTATTTGTCGTCCTTAACGTAGGTGACTCTGCTAGCTAGCCAACAGCTAGCCAACACTAGCCAACGTCTTCTGTATAGAACTCAACTACCCGGTCGCACTCACAGGTAGTATCACATTTTCACTTCATTTCATTACAGTACAACGGTTTGATTTGTTTGATCGTAGCTAGCTACTTAGCTAGCTACATAGCCGTCTTTGTATCAAAGATAATTGTGTAGTCTAGAGCGATTTTCTAGGTTCGCTAGCCATCTATTGTCGTTCTTTTAACGCAACGTAACGTAAACAACACTGCTAGCTAGCCTGCTAGCCCCCGAATAGCAACACTGCAGAAACTATTACACTCAACGGAACGACTTGATTAGTGTAGTGTCAACAACGCACCCATTGCCAGCTGGCCTACTTCAGCAGTACTGTAGTACTGTATCATTTTAATCATTTTAGTCAATAAGATTCTTGCTACGTAGCTTAACTTTCTGAACATTCGAGACGTGTAGTCCACTTGTCATTCCAATCTCCTTTGCATTAGCGTAGCCTCTTCTGTAGCCTGTCAACTATGTGTCTGTTTATCCCTGTTCTCTCCTCTCTGCACAGACCATACAAACGCTCCTCACCGCGTGGCCGCGGCCACCCTACTCTGGTGGTCCCAGCGCGCACGACCCACGTGGAGTTCCAGGTCTCCGGTAGCCTCTGGAACTGCCAATCTGCGGTCAACAAGGCAGAGTTAATCTCAGCCTATGCCTCCCTCCAGTCCCTCGACTTCTTGGCACTGACGGAAACATGGATCACCACAGACAACACTGCTACTCCTACTGCTCTCTTCGTCCGCCCACGTGTTCTCGCACACCCCGAGAGCGTCTGGTCAGCGGGGTGGTGGCACCGGGATCCTCATCTCTCCCAAGTGGTCATTCTCTCTTTCTCCCCTTACCCATCTGTCTATCGCCTCCTTTGAATTCCATGCTGTCACAGTTACTAGCCCTTTCAAGCTTAACATCCTTATCATTTATCGCCCTCCAGGTTCCCTCGGAGAGTTCATCAATGAGCTTGATGCCTTGATAAGCTCCTTTCCTGAGGACGGCTCACCTCTCACAGTTCTGGGCGACTTTAACCTCCCCACGTCTACCTTTGACTCTTTCCTCTCTGCCTCCTTCTTTCCACTCCTCTCCTCTTTTGACCTCACCCTCTCACCTTCCCCCCTACTCACAAGGCAGGCAATACGCTCGACCTCATCTTTACTAGATGCTGTTCTTCCACTAACCTCATTGCAACTCCCCTCCAAGTCTCCGACCACTGCCTTGTATCCTTTTCCCTCTCGCTCTCATCCAACACCTCCCACACTGCCCCTACTCGGATGGTATCGCGCCGTCCCAACCTTCGCTCTCTCTCCCCCGCTACTCTCTCCTCTTCCATCCTATCATCTCTTCCCTCCGCTCAAACCTTCTCCCACCTATCTCCTGATTCTGCCTCCTCAACCCTCCTCTCCTCCCTCTCTGCATCCCTTGACTCTCTATGTCCCCTATCCTCCAGGCCGGCTCGGTCCTCCCCTCCTGCTCCGTGGCTCGATGACTCATTGCGAGCTCACAGAACAGGGCTCCGGGCAGCAGAGCGGAAATGGAGGAAAACTCGCCTCCCTGCGGACCTGGCGTCCTTTCACTCCCTCCTCTCTACATTTTCCTCCTCTGTCTCTGCTGCTAAAGCCTCTTTCTACCACGCTAAATTCCAAGCATCTGCCTCTAACCCTAGGAAGCTCTTTGCCACCTTCTCCTCCCTCCTGAATCCTCCGCCCCCTCCCCCCTCCTCCCTCTCTGCAGATGACTTCGTCAACCATTTTGAAAAGAAGGTCGACGACATCCGATCCTCGTTTGCTAAGTCAAACGACACCGCTGGTTCTGCTCACACTGCCCTACCCTGTGCTCTGACCTCTTTCTCCCCTCTCTCTCCAGATGAAATCTCGCGTCTTGTGACGGCCGGCCGCCCAACAACCTGCCCCCTTGACCCTATCCCCTCCTCTCTTCTCCAGACCATTTCCGGAGACCTTCTCCCTTACCTCACCTCGCTCATCAACTCATCCCTGACCGTTGGCTACGTCCCTTCCGTCTTCAAGAGAGCGAGAGTTGCACCCCTTCTGAAAAAACCTACACTCGATCCCTCCGATGTCAACAATTACAGACCAGTATCCCTTCTTTCTTTTCTCTCCAAAACTCTTGAACGTGCCGTCCTTGGCCAGCTCTCCCGCTATCTCTCTCTGAATGACCTTCTTGATCCAAATCAGTCAGGTTTCAAGACTAGTCATTCAACTGAGACTGCTCTCCTCTGTATCACGGAGGCGCTCCGCACTGCTAAAGCTAACTCTCTCTCCTCTGCTCTCATCCTTCTAGATCTATCGGCTGCCTTCGATACTGTGAACCATCAGATCCTCCTCTCCACCCTCTCCGAGTTGGGCATCTCCGGCGCGGCCCACGCTTGGATTGCGTCCTACCTGACAGGTCGCTCCTACCAGGTGGCGTGGCGAGAATCTGTCTCCTCACCACGCGCTCTCACCACTGGTGTCCCCCAGGGCTCTGTTCTTGGCCCTCTCCTATTCTCGCTATACACCAAGTCACTTGGCTCTGTCATAACCTCACATGGTCTCTCTTATCATTGCTATGCAGACGACACACAATTAATCTTCTCCTTTCCCCTTCTGATGACCAGGTGGCGAATCGCATCTCTGCATGTCTGGCAGACATATCAGTGTGGATGACGGATCACCACCTCAAGCTGAACCTCGGCAAGACGGAGCTGCTCTTCCTCCCGGGAAGGACTGCCCGTTCCATGATCTCGCCATCACGGTTGACAACTCCATTGTGTCCTCCTCCCAGAGCGCCAAGAACCTTGGCGTGATCCTGGACAACACCCTGTCGTTCTCAACTAACATCAAGGCGGTGGCCCGTTCCTGTAGGTTCATGCTCTACAACATCCGCAGAGTACGACCCTGCCTCACACAGGAAGCGGCGCAGGTCCTAATCCAGGCACTTGTCATCTCCCGTCTGGATTACTGCAACTCGCTGTTGGCTGGGCTCCCTGCCTGTGCCATTAAACCCCTTCAACTCATCCAGAACGCCGCAGCCCGTCTGGTGTTCAACCTTCCCAAGTTCTCTCACGTCACCCCGCTCCTCCGTTCTCTCCACTGGCTTCCAGTTGAAGCTCGCATCCGCTACAAGACCATGGTGCTTGCCTACGGAGCTGTGAGGGGAACGGCACCTCAGTACCTCCAGGCTCTGATCAGGCCCTACACCCAAACAAGGGCACTGCGTTCATCCACCTCTGGCCTGCTCGCCTCCCTACCACTGAGGAAGTACAGCTCCCGCTCAGCCCAGTCAAAACTGTTCGCTGCCCTGGCCCCCCAATGGTGGAACAAACTCCCTCACGACACCAGGACAGCGGAGTCAATCACCACCTTCCGGAGACACCTGAAACCCCACCTCTTTAAGGAATACCTAGGATAGGTTAAGTAATCCCTCTCACCCCACCCCCCTAAGTTTTAGATGCACTATTGTTAAGTGACTGTCCCACTGGATGTCATAAGGTGAATGCACCAATTTGTAAGTCGCTCTGGATAAGAGCGTCTGCTAAATGACTTAAATGTAATGTAAATGTAAATTCTGTTGTTCTGGTATTATTCTGTTATTATTCTGTTGTTCTGGTATTATTCTGTTATTATTCTGTTGTTCTGTTATTATTCTGTTGTTCTGTTATTATTCTGTTGTTCTGTTATTATTCTGTTGTTCTGTTATTATTCTGTTGTTCTGTTATTATTCTGTTGTTCTGTTATTATTCTGTTGTTCTGTTATTATTCTGTTGTTCTGTTATTATTCTGTTATTATTCTGTTGTTCTGTTATTATTCTGTTATTATTCTGTTGTTCTGTTATTATTCTGTTGTTCTGTTATTATTCTGTTATTATTCTGTTGTTCTGTTATTATTCTGTTGTTCTGTTATTATTCTGTTATTATTCTGTTGTTCTGTTGTTATTCTGTTGTTCTGTTATTATTCTGTTGTTCTGTTATTGTTCTGTTATTGTTCTGTTATTGTTCTGTTGTTCTGTTATTATTCTGTTGTTCTGTTATTGTTCTGTTATTATTCTGTTGTTTTGTTATTGTTCTGTTGTTATTATGTTGTTCTGTTGTTATTCTGTTGTTCTGTTATTATTCTGTTATTATTCTGTTTTTCTGTTATTATTCTGTTATTATTCTGTTGTTCTGCTATTATTCTGTTGTTCTGGTATTATTCTGTTATTATTCTGTTGTTCTGTTATTATTCTGTTATTATTCTGTTGTTATTCTGTTATTATTCTGTTGTTCTGTTATTATTCTGTTGTTCTGTTATTGTTCTGTTATTATTCTGTTATTGTTCTGTTATTATTCTGTTATTATTCTGTTGTTCTGTTATTATTCTGTTGTTCTGTTATTATTCTGTTGTTCTGTTATTATTCTGTTGTTCTGTTATTATTCTGTTGTTCTGGTATTATTCTGTTATTATTCTGTTGTTCTGTTATTATTCTGTTGTTCTGTTATTATTCTGTTGTTCTGTTATTATTCTGTTGTTCTGTTATTATTCTGTTGTTCTGGTATTATTCTGTTATTATTCTGTTGTTCTGTTATTATTCTGTTATTATTCTGTTGTTCTGTTATTATTCTGTTGTTCTGGTATTATTCTGTTATTATTCTGTTGTTCTGGTATTATTCTGTTATTATTCTGTTGTTCTGTTATTATTCTGTTGTTCTGTTATTATTCTGTTGTTCTGTTATTATTCTGTTGTTCTGTTATTATTCTGTTGTTCTGTTATTATTCTGTTGTTCTGTTATTATTCTGTTGTTCTGGTATTATTCTGTTATTATTCTGTTGTTCTGTTATTATTCTGTTATTATTCTGTTGTTCTGTTATTATTCTGTTGTTCTGGTATTATTATTTTATTATTCTGTTGTTCTGGTATTATTCTGTTATTATTCTGTTGTTCTGTTATTATTCTGTTGTTCTGTTATTATTCTGTTGTTCTGTTATTATTATGTTGTTCTGTTATTATTATGTTGTTCTGTTATTGTTCTGTTATTATTCTGTTATTATTCTGTTGTTCTGTTATTATTCTGTTGTTCTGTTATTATTCTGTTGTTCTGTTATTATTCTGTTATTATTCTGTTGTTCTGTTATTATTCTGTTGTTCTGTTATTATTCTGTTGTTCTGTTATTATTCTGTTGTTCTGTTATTATTATGTTGTTCTGTTATTGTTCTGTTATTATTCTGTTATTATTCTGTTGTTCTGTTATTATTCTGTTGTTCTGTTATTGTTCTGTTATTATTCTGTTATTATTCTGTTGTTCTGTTATTATTCTGTTGTTCTGTTATTATTCTGTTATTATTCTGTTATTATTCTGTTATTATTCTGTTGTTCTGTTATTATTCTGTTGTTCTGTTATTATTCTGTTGTTCTGTTATTATTCTGTAAATGTTTTATGTATTTAGGCTGTGCATTCTATTGGGTTTCTACACACAAACACACACTTAATCTAGTGTAACACACACTGACTCTCGTGTAACACACACCTTGTCCAGCTCAGTCTTTCTGGGCATCATGGGAGAAGTGGACTCTTCTGGTCCTTTTCCCTGACTCACTTTACGGACCACCTGAGAACACACACACACACACACACACACACACACACACACACACACACACACACACACACACACACACACACACACACACACACACACACACACACACACACACACACACACACACACACACACATGGATGTGGAAAGGGAAAGGAAAAGTGTGTGTGTGACAGGTGTGTGTATGTATGCGTGTGTGTGTGTGTCTGTGTGTGTGTGTGTGTATGTGTGTGTTTTGTCCTCACCCTGAGCCACCTGTGTGCCTGCTCCCGGCTCTGCACAGCCAGGACCAGAGCCTCTCCACTGGGTGGAGAGAACCTCAGCTCATGTCTCTTCCTGCGTCCCTCTTTAGGGGCGTAGACAACAGTGCAAAGGGTCAGGGGCAGGTCAACATACGGGGACACGTCCTTAGAGCTCTTATAGCACTGGAGGAGAGAACACAGGGGTTAAGGATTTTGTGTGTGTGTGTGTGTGTGTGTGTGTGTGTGTGTGTGTGTGTGTGTGTGTGTGTGTGTGTGTGTGTGTGTGTGTGTGTGTGTGTGTGTGTGTGTGTGTGTGTGTGTGTGTGTGTGTGTGTGTGTGTGTGTGTGTGTGTGTGTGTGTGTGTGTGTGTACCTGTAGCCTGTTGTCCCGTATGACAGTCAGTTGCTTGGCCCACTGTCCAAAGCGTTTCTTTCGCAGCAGGAAGGCACATATCCTACAGTCTCTGACAGGGAGCATGGAGCTCTCATCACTAGGCCAGTGGTGGGTCAGCCTGGACCCTGGTCCTGCTCCCCTTTCATCTTCATCCTCCTCATATGACTCATAGGAACTACTCAGAGCATCAGAGTCATTGTCTGGGGAGAGGGAGAGACCAAGAACCTACAGTTAGACTGAGACCAATCAGAAGAAACTACAGACTGAGACCAATCAGTAGAAACTACAGTTAGAGTGAGACCAATCAGAAGAAACTACAGACTGAGACCAATCAGAAGAAACTACAGTTAGAGTGAGACCAATCAGAAGAAACTACAGACTGAGACCAATCAGAAGAAACTACAGACTGAGACCAATCAGAAGAAACTACAGTTAGAGTGAGACCAATCAGAAGAAACTACAGACTGAGACCAATCAGAAGAAACTACAGACTGAGACCAATCAGAAGAAACTACAGACTGAGACCAATCAGAAGAAACTACAGTTAGAGTGAGACCAATCAGAAGAAACTACAGACTGAGACCAATCAGAAGAAACTACAGACTGAGACCAATCAGAAGAAACTACAGACTGAGACCAATCAGAAGAAACTACAGACTGAGACCAATAAACTACAGTTAGACTGAAACCAATGAGACGAAACTACAGTTAGAGTGACACCAATCAGAAGAAACTACAGTTAGACTGAGACCAATGAGAAGAAACTACAGTTAGAGTGAGACCAATCAGAAGAAACTACAGACTGAGACCAATAAACTACAGTTAGACTGAAACCAATCAGAATAAACTACAGTTAGACTGAGACCAATCAGAAGAAACTACAGTTAGACTGAGACCAATCAGAAGAAACTACAGTTAGACTGAAACCAATCAGAAGAAACTTGTCACGACTTCCGCCGAGGTTGGCTCTCCTGCCCGTTCAGGCTGTGCTCGGCGGTTGTCGTCACCGTCCTATTAGCCACTACTGATCCCTTTTCGGTTATCTGTTGGTTTTGTCTGATTGTTTTCACCTGTGTGTTAGTTAATTAGTATCTGTATATAATGTAGGTTGTCCCGCCCTTGTTTTGTGCGGGATTGTTTGTTTTTGTCTTTTCATTTCGGCTGTTGGTGTTTTTGTGTTTTATTTCTCCGGTTTGTCTGTTTATTCCTGTTTTGGATATTTTTCACCCTGTTTGTATTTTTGGGTTGTCCGTGTTTATTTTTGGTCACCGGAGAATAAACCTCTATTCACTATTTGCTCTCTGCGCCTGATTCCTCCCACCTTGACTAGTCGTGACAAAACTACAGTTAGACTGAGACCAATCAGAAGATACTACAGTTAGAGTGAGACCAATCAGAAGATACTACAGTTAGAGTGAGACCAATCAGAAGATACTACAGTTAGACTGAAACCAATCAGAAGAAACTACAGTTAGAGTGAGACCAATCAGAAGATACTACAGTTAGAGTGAGACCAATCAGAAGATACTACAGTTAGACTGAAACCAATCAGAAGAAACTACAGTTAGAGTGAGACCAATCAGAAGATACTACAGTTAGAGTGAGACCAATCAGAAGATACTACAGTTAGACTGAAACCAATCAGAAGAAACTACAGTTAGACTGAAACCAATCAGAATCAGAAGATACTACAGTTAGACTGAGACCAATCAGAAGAAACTACAGTTAGACTGAAACCAATCAGTTAGACTGAAACCAATCAGAAGAAACTACAGTTAGACTGAAACCAATCAGAAGAAACTACAGTTAGAGTGAGACCAATCAGAAGATACTACAGTTAGACTGAGACCAATCAGAAGAAACTACAGTTAGACTGAAACCAATCAGAATATACTACAGTTAGACTGAGACCAATCAGAAGAAACTACAGTTAGAGTGAGACCAATCAGAAGAAACTACAGTTAGACTGAAACCAATCAGAAGAAACTACAGTTAGAGTGAGACCAATCAGAAGATACTACAGTTAGAGTGAGACCAATCAGAAGAAACTACAGTTAGAGTGAGACCAATCAGAAGAAACTACAGTTAGACTGAAACCAATCAGAACATTCTACAGTTGTCTGTGTTAAGGAATACAATTCTTAAAAAAGGGAGTTGTAACCACACAGACCAGAAGCTATGAATCTGGTCTCGTTGTAGTCCTGTAGGATATGTTTTCTACTACGTTTGACTCACAGGAGTTTTTGCGTTGTCGTCCGTTGATGCAGGTAGAAGGAGAGTTGTTGTCTGCATCCTCATAGTAACCATCCTCTATGGAGATAGGAGGGCTGGAGCTCCCACGTGTGGTGATGTACTCTGGCTGCTTGCCAGGGCTGAGAGGTACTGCCTCTTCATAGTAAGCCTCAGGAGGGGGGGTGGTGGGCAGGGGCGGAGGGGTCTCTGAGGAGCGGGGGGAGGAGGAGTCTGGACTGCTCTATAGGATAGGTAAACACAGGTACTGCACTTATATGACATATTACATACCAAACCGTTTGTTTGCAATGTTTCTATGAATCACACACACACACACGCACACACACTGTGCAAAGCTAGGTCACTTGTAAAATAAGTGTAGAATGGGACTAGACAGGAAACACTCCACCACACCTCAGAATGAGCTCTGAAAGCACTATGGGGGATCATCAACACAATGGGGGATCATCAACACAATGGGGGATCAACTAACACTATGGGGGACCATCAACACAATGGGGGATCAAGTAACACTATGGAGGATCATCAACACAATGGGGGATCAACTAACACTATGGGGGACCATCAACACAATGGGGGATCATCAACACAATGGGGGATCATCAACACAATGGTGGATCAACTAACACTATTGAGGATCATTAACACAATGAGGGATCAACTAACACTATGGAGGATCATCAACACAATGGGGGATCAACTAACACTATGGGGGATCATCAACACAATGTTTACTTCCGGCGCCGACTGAGATGGCCGCCTCGCTTCGCGTTCCTAGGAAACTATGCAGTTTTTTGTTTTTTTACGTGTTATTTCTTACATTAGTACCCCAGGTCATCTTAGGTTTCATTACATACAGTCGAGAAGAACTACTGAATATAAGATCAGCGTCAACTCACCATCAGTACGACCAAGAATATGTTTTCCGCGACGCGGATCCTGTGTTCTGCCTTACAAACAGGACAACGGAATGGATCGCATGCAGCGACCCAAGGAAACGACTCCGAAAAAGAGGGAAACGCGGCGGTGTTCTGGTCAGACTCCGAAAAAGGGCACATCGCGCACCACTTCCCAGTATTCTTCTTGCCAATGTCCAGTCTCTCGACAACAAGGTTGATGAAATCCGAGCAAGGGTGGCATTCCAGAGGGACATCAGTGACTGCAACGTTCTCTGCTTTACGGAAACATGGCTTACTGGGAAAACGCTATCCGAAGCGGTGCAGCCAACGGGTTTCTCCACGCATCGCGCCGACAGAAACAAACATCTCTCTGGTAAGAAGAGTGGCGGGGGCGTATGCCTCATGACAAACGGGACATGGTGTGATGAAGGAAACATACAGGAACTCAAATCCTTCTGTTCACCTGATTTAGAATTCCTCACAATCAAATGTAGACCGCATTATCTTCCAAGAGAATTCTCTTCGATTATAATCACAGCCGTATATATCCCCCCCCAAGCAGACACATCGATGGCTCTGAACAAACTTTATTTAACTCTTTGCAAACTGGAAAACATTTATCCGGAGGCTGCATTCATTGTAGCTGGGGATTTTAACAAAGCCAATCTGAATACAAGACTCCCTAAATGTTATCAGCATATCGATTGCGCAACCAGGGGTGGTAAAACCTTGGATCATTGTTACTCTAACTTCCGCGACGCATATAAGGCCCTGCCCCGCCCCCCTTTCGGAAAAGCTGACCACGACTCCATTTTGCTGATCCCTGCCTACAGACAGAAATTAAAACAAGAGGCTCCCACGCTGAGGTCTGTCCAACGCTGGTCAGACCAAGCTGACTCTACACTCCAAGACTGCTTCCATCACGTGGACTGGGACATGTTTCGTATTGCGTCAGATGGGAATATTGACGAATACGCTGATTCGGTGTGCGAGTTCATTAGAACGTGCGTCGAAGATGTCGTTCCCATAGCAACGATAAAAACATTCCCTAACCAGAAACCGTGGATTGATGGCAGCATTCGCGTGAAACTGAAAGCGCAAACCACTGCTTTTAATCAGGGCAAGGTGTCTGGCAACATGACTGAATACAAACAGTGCAGCTATTCCCTCCGTAAGGCTATCAAACAAGCTAAGCGTCAGTACAGAGACAAAGTGGAATCTCAATTCAATGGCTCAGACACAAGAGGCATGTGGCAGGGTCTACAGTCAATCACGGACTACAAGATGAAATCCAGCCCAGTCACGGACCAGGATGTCTTGCTCCCAGGCAGACTAAATAACTTTTTGCCCGCTTTGAGGACAATACAGTGCCACTGACACGGCCTGCAACGGAAACATGCAGTCTCTCCTTCACTGCAGCCGAGGTGAGTAAGACATTTAAACGTGTTAACCCTCGCAAGGCTGCAGGCCCAGACGGCATCCCCAGCCGCGCCCTCAGAGCATGCGCAGACCAGCTGGCCGGTGTGTTTACGGACATATTCAATCAATCCCTATACCAGTCTGCTGTTCCCACATGCTTCAAGAGGGCCACCATTGTTCCTGTTCCCAAGAAAGCTAAGGTAACTGAGCTAAACGACTACCGCCCCGTAGCACTCACTTCCGTCATCATGAAGTGCTTTGAGAGACTAGTCAAGGACCATATCACCTCCACCCTACCTGACACCCTAGACCCACTCCAATTTGCTTACCGCCCAAATAGGTCCACAGACGATGCAATCTCAACCACACTGCACACTGCCCTAACCCACCTGGACAAGAGGAATACCTATGTGAGAATGCTGTTCATCGACTACAGCTCGGCATTCAACACCATAGTACCCTCCAAGCTCGTCATCAAGCTCGAGACCCTGGGTCTCGACCCCGCCCTGTGCAACTGGGTACTGGACTTCCTGACGGGCCGCCCCCAGGTGGTGAGGGTAGGCAACAACATCTCCTCCCCGCTGATCCTCAACACGGGGGCCCCACAAGGGTGCGTTCTGAGCCCTCTCCTGTACTCCCTGTTCACCCACGACTGCGTGGCCACGCACGCCTCCAACTCAATCATCAAGTTTGCGGATGACACAACAGTGGTAGGCTTGATTACCAACAACGACGAGACGGCCTACAGGGAGGAGGTGAGGGCCCTCGGAGTGTGGTGTCAGGAAAATAACCTCACACTCAACGTCAACAAAACTAAGGAGATGATTGTGGACTTCAGGAAACAGCAGAGGGAACACCCCCCTATCCACATCGATGGAACAGTAGTGGAGAGGGTAGCTAGTTTTAAGTTCCTCGGCATACACATCACAGACAAACTGAATTGGTCCACTAACACTGACAGCGTCGTGAAGAAGGCGCAGCAGCGCCTATTCAACCTCAGGAGGCTGAAGAAATTCGGCTTGTCACCAAAAGCACTCACAAACTTCTACAGATGCACAATCGAGAGCATCCTGGTGGGCTGTATCACCGCCTGGTACGGCAACTGCTCCGCCCTCAACCGTAAGGCTCTCCAGAGGGTAGTGAGGACTGCACAACGCATCACCGGGGGCAAACTACCTGCCCTCCAGGACACCTACACCACCCGTTGTTACAGGAAGGCCATAAAGATCATCAAGGACATCAACCACCCGAACCACTGCCTGTTCACCCCGCTATCATCCAGAAGGCGAGGTCAGTACAGGTGCATCAAAGCTGGGACCGAGAGACTGAAAAACAGCTTCTATCTCAAGGCCATCAGACTGTTAAACAGCCACCACTAACATTGAGTGGCTGCTGCCAACACACTGTCATTGACACTGACCCAACTCCAGCCATTTTAATAATGGGAATTGATGGGAAATGATGTAAATATATCACTAGCCACTTTAAACAATGCTACCTTATATAATGTTACTTACCCTACATTATTAATCTCATATGCATATGTATATACTGTACTCTACATCATCGACTGCATCCTTATGTAACACATGTATCACTAGCCACTTTAACTATGCCACTTTGTTTACTTTGTCTACACACTCATCTCATATGTATATACTGTACTCGATACCATCTACTGTATGCTGCTCTGTACCATCACTCATGCATATATCCTTATGTACATGTTCCTTATCCCCTTACACTGTGTATAAGACAGTAGTTTTGGAATTGTTAGTTAGATTACTTGTTGGTTATCACTGCATTGTCGGAACTAGAAGCACAAGCATTTCGCTACACTCGCATTAACATCTGCTAACCATGTGTATGTGACAAATAAAATTTGACTTGACTTGACTTGATCAACTAACACTATGGGGGATCATCAACACAATGAGGGATCATCTAACACTATGGGGGATCATCAACACAATGGGGGATCAACTAACACAATGAGGGATCATCAACACAATGGGGGATAATCAACACAATGAGGGATCATCAACACAATGGGGGATAATAAACACAATGAGAGATCATCAACACAATGGGGGATCAACTAACACTATGGAGGATCATCAACACAATGGGGGATCAACTAACACTATGGGGGATCATCAACACTATGGGGGATAATCAACTCAATGGGGGATCAACTAACACCGTCCCTCTCTCTCTCTCTCCCTCGGTCCCTCTCGCTCTATCTTTCTCTCCCTTTGTCCAACAACCCCGTCCCTCTCTCTCTCTCTCCCTCGGTCCCTCGCGCTCTATCTTTCTCTCCCTTGGTCCAACCCCCCTCTCTCTCTCTTCCTTGGTCCAACCCCCCTCTCTCTCTCCCTCGGTCCCTCTCGCTCTATCTTTCTCTCCCTTGGTCCAACCCTCTCTCTCCCCCCCTCTCTATCTTTCTTCCTTTGTCCAACCCCCCGCTCTCTCTCTCCCTTGGTCCCTCTCTCTCTCTCTCCCTTGGTCCCTCTCGCTCTCTTCTTTCTCTCCCTTTGTCCAACCCCGTCCCCCCCTCTCTCTATCTTTCTATCCCTTGGTCCAACCCCCCCCTCTCTCTATCTTTCTCTTGGTCCAACCCCCCCTCTCGGTCCCTTACTGCCATACCTCTCTGTCATCCTCCCTTACTGTCACCCTCTCTGTCATCCTTCCTTACTGCCATACCTCTCTGTCATCCTCCCTTACTGCCATACCTCTCTGTCATCCTCCCTTACTGCCATACCTCTCTGTCATCCTCCCTTACTGTCACCCTCTCTGTCATCCTTCCTTACTGTCACCCTCTCTGTCATCCTCCCTTACTGTCAATCCTCTCTGTCATCCTCCCTTACTGCCATACCTCTCTGTCATCCTCCCTTACTGCCATACCTCTCTGTCATCCTCCCTTACTGCCATACCTCTCTGTCATCCTCCCTTACTGTCACCCTCTCTGTCATCCTCTCTTACTGTCACCCTCTCTGTCATCCTCCCTTACTGTCACCCTCTCTGTCATCCTACCGTACTGCCATACCTCTCTGTCATCCTCCCTTACTGTCAATCCTCTCTGTCATCCTCCCTTACTGTCACCCTCTCTGTCATCCTCCCTTACTGTCACCCTCTCTGTCATCCTCCCTTACAGTCAACCCTCTCTGTCATCCTCCCTTACTGCCATACCTCTCTGTCATCCTCCCTTACTGTCAATCCTCTCTGTCATCCTCCCTTACTGCCATACCTCTCTGTCATCCTCCCTTACTGTCAATCCTCTCTGTCATCCTCCCTTACTGTCAATCCTCTCTGTCATCCTCCCTTACTGCCATACCTCTCTGTCATCCTCCCTTACTGTCAATCCTCTCTGTCATCCTCCCTTACTGTCAACCCTCTCTGTCATCCTCCCTTACTGCCATACCTCTCTGTCATCCTCCCTTACTGTCAATCCTCTCTGTCATCCTCCCTTACTGCCATACCTCTCTGTCATCCTCCCTTACTGTCAATCCTCTCTGTCATCCTCCCTTACTGTCAATCCTCTCTGTCATCCTCCCTTACTGTCAATCCTCTCTGTCATCCTCCCTTACTGCCATACCTCTCTGTCATCCTCCCTTACTGTCAATCCTCTCTGTCATCCTCCCTTACTGCCATACCTCTCTGTCATCCTCCCTTACTGTCAATCCTCTCTGTCATCCTCCCTTACTGTCAATCCTCTCTGTCATCCTCCCTTACGGTCAATCCTCTCTGTCATCCTCCCTTACTGTCACCCTCTCTGTCATCCTACCGTACTGCCATACCTCTCTGTCATCCTCCCTTACTGTCAATCCTCTCTGTCATCCTCCCTTACTGTCACCCCCTCTGTCATCCTCCCTTACTGCCATACCTCTCTGTCATCCTCCCTTACTGCCATACCTCTCTGTCATCCTCCCTTACTGCCATACCTCTCTGTCATCCTCCCTTACTGTCAAGCCTCTCTGTCATCCTCCCTTACTGCCATACCTCTCTGTCATCCTCCCTTACTGTCAATCCTCTCTTTCATCCTCCCTTACTGCCATACCTGTCTGTCATCCTCCCTTACTGTCAATCCTCTCTGTCATCCTCCTTTACTGCCATACCTCTCTGTCATCCTCCTTTACTGTCAATCCTTGCTGTCATCCTCCCTTACTGCCATACCTGTCTGTCATCCTCCCTTACTGCCAATCCTCTCTGTCATCCTCCTTTACTGCCATACCTCTCTGTCATCCTCCCTTACTGTCAATCCTCTCTGTCATCCTCCCTTACTGCCATACCTGTCTGTCATCCTCCCTTACTGTCAATCCTCTCTGTCATCCTCCCTTACTGCCATACCACTCTGTCATTCTCCCTTACTGTCAATCATCTCTGTCATCCTCCCTTACTGTCAATCCTCTCTGTCATCCTCCCTTACTGCCATACCTCTCTGTCACCCTCCCTTACAGCCATAGCTCTCTGTCATCCTCCCTTACAGCCATACCTCTCTGTCATCCTCCCTATCTGTCATCCTCCCTTACAGCTATACCTCTCTGTCATCCTCCCTTACTGCCGTACCTCTCTGTAATCCTCCCTTACAGCTATACCTCTCTATCATCCTCCCTTACTGCCTTACCTCTCTGTCATCCTCCCTTACTGCCATACCTCTCTGTCATCCTCCCTTACTGCCATACCTCTCTGTCATCCTCCCTTAATGCCATACCTCTCTGTCATCCTCCCTTACAGCCATACCTCTCTGTCATCCTCCCTTACAGCTATACCTCTCTGTCATCCTCCCTTACAGCTATACCTCTCTGTCATCCTCCCTTACAGCTATACCTCTCTGTCATCCTCCCTTACAGCCATACATCTCTGTCATCCTCCCTTACAGCTATACCTCTCTGTCATCCTCCCTTACAGCCATACCTCTCTGTCATCCTCCCTTACAGCTATACCTCTCTGTCATCCTCCCTTACAGCTATACCTCTCTGTCATCCTCCCTTACAGCCATACCTCTCTGTCATCCTCCCTTACAGCTATACCTCTCTGTCATCCTCCCTTACAGCTATACCTCTCTGTCATCCTCCCTTACAGCCATACCTCTCTGTCATCCAACCTTACAGCTATACCTCTCTGTCATCCTCCCTTACAGCCATACCTCTCTGTCATCCTCCCTTACAGCCGTACCTCTGTCACCCCCCCACCCCTTTATGTACAGGGTGATATCACAGCTTATGCTCCACATGGGCCAGCTATGATTTAATTCCAGAGCGTCATTGTTGTTGAGGGGAACGATTCAATGGTTAGTAGGATTGATATACAGTACTTGGATTGACACACATAAAAACACATGTATGAACACACAGGAACAGTAAATGTGTGTAATGTGTAGCTCACCTGTTTTGAGGGTATTGTGTCAGTGTGTGTGTCAGTGTGTGTCTCTGTGTGTGTGTCCTGCTTCTCTTTCCTGTCCTCTGTCATGTCTTTCAGCTCCCCCAGGTCACAGTCTGGACAGAGGTAGAAGACAGTTAAAGGGAAAGTTCAGCTCACCCTGAAAATGGGCCAGGAGAAACGGTTGTAAAATCTTTAACTTCTCCTTTATTGATGCTCTAGTTGTTCAAGTAAAGTTAGTATCGCCCCGACAACCAAACTCACCAAAGGTCTGGAAGAGTGATTCCACAAAGCTGGTGCCGTGTCTGTAGACTGACGTGTTCATGGACAAGTAGTCTGGTCCTGTCACTGAGACAAAACATGCTGTATAAACACACATTTAGAAAGATATTATATTGTTTGATTTCACTTTATCTGTGATGTCTCTGTTCCTATCTGTCTATCTCTGTCTATATCAGACCTGGGTTCAATTACTATTTGAAATCATTTCGACTTGCCTAATTAGATGAAGGTTAAAGAAAATTTAATAAAATAATAAAATAAATTCAAGCATCTGTGTTTGTCTGTACAAACCCCCTTCCATCTGGCACTCTGGAAGACTAAAGCAAAAGCTTAAAAGTATTTGAACAATTTCAAATATAATTTGAATCCAGGTCTGGTCTATACCTCTGTTTCCCTCCTACCTGTGAGCTGTAGCTGTCTGTCTGTAGTATTCTACCTGTGGGCTGTAGCTGTCTGTCTGTTGTCTCCTACCTGTGGGCTGTAGCTGTTTCAGCAGGTTCCTAACAGAGGTCTTCTTCTCCTCAGTAGGAAAGCTCAGAGTCTCGTTGTCCAGCAGCTTCAGCAGGACGTTGAGCTCCGTCACCAGGACATCCATCGCTAAGGAAGGGGTTTGAAGGTTAAAGGTCAGGGAGGGAGAGGACAGAGGTCAATCGACCCAGACTAAACAACTTTCTGTTTCTGTCAACAAATATAGACACGTACGCATACCCATGTATCCCTCTCTCACTCTCTCTCTCTGGTCTATCTCTGTCTCCCCTCATATCTGAGTTAGTCTCTCCCCCCATCTCTCTGTCTCCCCCCATCTCTCTGTCTCTGGTCTATCTCTGTCTTCCCTCATCTCTGACTTAGTCTCTCCCCCCATCTCTCTGTCTCTGGTCTATCTCTGTCTCCCCTCATCTCTGACTTAGTCTCTCCCCCCATCTCTCTGTCTATCTCTGTCTCCCCTTATCTCTGACTTAGTCTCTCCCCCCATCTCTCTGTCTCTGGTCTATCTCTGTGTCCCATTATCTCTGACTTAGTCTCTCCCCCATCTCTCTGTCTCTGGTCTATCTATGTCTCCCCTCATCTCTGACTTAGTCTCTCCCCCCATCTCTCTGTCTCCCCTTATCTCTGGTCTCCCCCCATCTCTGTCTCCTATCTATGTCTCACCTCATCTCTGACTTAGTCTCTCCCCCATCTCTCTGTCTCTGGTCTATCTATGTCTCCCTCATCTCTGTCTTAGTCTCTCCCCCATCTCTCTGTCTCCTCTGTCCTCATCTCTCTGTCTCTCCCCCCCCTCATCTCTGTCTTAGTCTCTATCCCCCTCTCCCCCTCTCTGTCTCTGGTCTATCTCTGTCTCCCCTCATCTCTGACTTAGTCTCTCCCCCCTCATCTCTGTCTCTGGTCTATCTCTGTCTCCCTCATCTCTGACTTAGTCTCTCCCCCATCTCTTGTCTCTGTCTTATCTCTGTCTCCCCCATCTCTCTGTCTCTGTCTCTCCCCCCATCTCTGTCTCCCTCATCTCTGTCTTAGTCTCTCCCCCCATCTCTCTGTCTCTGTCTCATCTCTGTCTCCCCTCATCTCTTGTCTCCCCCCATCTCTCTGTCTCCCCTCATCTCTGTCTTAGTCTCCCCCATCTCTGTCTCCCCTCATCTCTGTCTTAGTCTCCCCCCATCTCTCTGTCTCCCCTCATCTCTGTCTTAGTCTCCCCCCATCTCTGTCTCCCCTCATCTCTGTCTTTGTCTCTCCCCCCATCTCTCTGTCTCCCCTCATCTCTGTCTTAGTCTCTCTCCCCCCATCTCTCTGTCTCCCCTCATCTCTGTCTTAGTCTCTCCCCCCATCTCTCTGTCTCCCCTCATCTCTGTCTTAGTCTCTCCCCCCATCTCTCTGTCTCCCTCATCTCTGTCTTAGTCTCTCCCCCCATCTCTCTGTCTCCCCCATCTCTCTGTCTCCCCCCATCTCTGTCTCCCTCATCTCTGTCTTAGTCTCTCCCCCCATCTCTCTGTCTCCCTCATCTCTGTCTTCATCTCTGTCTCCCCCCATCTCTCTGTCTCCCCTCATCTCTGTCTTAGTCTCTCCCCCCATCTCTGTCTCCCCTCATCTCTGTCTGTCTCTCCCCCATCTCTCTGTCTCCCCTCATCTCTGTCTTAGTCTCTCCCCCCATCTCTCTGTCTCCCCTCATCTCTCTGTCCCCCCCCTCATCTCTCTGTCTGTCCCCTCATCTCTGTCTTAGTCTCTCCCCCCATCTCTCTGTCTCCTCATCTCTGTCTCCCCTCATCTCTGTCTTAGTCTCTCCCCCCCCATCTCTCTGTCTCCCCTCATCTCTGTCTTAGTCTCTCCCCCCATCTCTCTGTCCCCTCATCCTCTGTCTCCCATCTCTCTGTCTCCCTCATCTCTGTCTTAGTCTCTCCCCCCATCTCTCTGTCTCCCCTCATCTCTGTCTTAGTCTCTCCCCCCATCTCTCTGTCTCCCTCACCTCTGTCTCCCTCATCTCTGTCTTAGTCTCTCCCCCCATCTCTCTGTCTCCCCTCATCTCTGTCTCCCCTCATCTCTGTCTTAGTCTCTCCCCCCATCTCTCTGTCTCCCCTCATCTCTGTCTTAGTCTCTCCCCCCATCTCTGTCTCCCCTCATCTCTGTCTTAGTCTCTCCCCCCATCTCTCTGTCTCCCCTCATCTCTGTCTCCCCTCATCTCGGTCTCTCCCCCCATCTCTCTGTCTCCCCCATCATCTCTGTCTCCCCTCATCTCTGTCTTAGTCTCTCCCCCCATCTCTCTGTCTCCCCTCATCTCTGTCTTTGTCTCTCCCCCCATCTCTCTGTCTCCCCTCATCTCTGTCTTAGTCTCCCCCCCCATCTCTCTGTCTCCCCTCATCTCTGTCTTAGTCTCTGTCCCCCATTTCTCTGTCTCCCTCATCTCTGTCTTAGTCTCCCCCCATTTCTCTGTCTCCCCTCATCTCTGTCTTTGTCTCTCCCCCCATCTCTCTGTCTCCCTCATCTCTGTCTTCGTCTCCCCCCCATCTCTGTCTCCCCTCATCTCTGTCTTAGTCTCTCCCCCATCTCTCTGTCTCCCCTCATCTCTGTCTTGTCTCCCCCATCTCTCTGTCTCCCTCATCTCTGTCTTAGTCATCTCCCCCATCTCTCTGTCTCCCCTCATCTCTGTCTCTCTGTCTCCCCCATCTCTCTGTCTCCCCTCATCTCTGTCTTAGTCTCTCCCCCATCTCTCTGTCTCTCCCCTCATCTCTGTCTTTGTCTCTCCCCCATCTCTCTGTCTCCCCTCATCTCTGTCTTAGTCTCTCCCCCCATCTCTCTGTCTCCCCTCATCTCTGTCTTAGTCTCTCCCCCCATCTCTCTGTCTCCCTCATCTCTGTCTTATCTCTGTCTCCCCATCTCTCTGTCTCTCTGTCCCTCATCTCTGTCTTAGTCTCTCCCCCATCTCTCTGTCTCCCCTCATCTCTGTCTTAGTCTCTCCCCCCATCTCTCTGTCTCCCCTCATCTCTGTCTTAGTCTCTCCCCCATCTCTCTGTCTCCCCTCATCTCTGTCTGTCTCCCCCATCTCTGTCTCCCCTCATCTCTGTCTCCCCTCATCTCTGTCTTAGTCTCCCCCCATCTCTCTGTCTCCCCTCATCTCTGTCTTAGTCTCTCTCCCCCATCTCTGTCTGTCTCCCCTCATCTCTGTCTTATCTCTGTCTCCCCCCATCTCTCTGTCTCCCCTCATCTCTGTCTTTGTCTCTCCCCCCATCTCTCTGTCTCCCTCATCTCTGTCTTGTCTCCCCTCATCTCTGTCTCCCCTCATCTCTGTCTGTGTCTCCCCCCATCTCTGTCCCCTCTCTCCCCCATCATCTCTGTCTCCCCTCATCTCTCTTGTCTCCCCCCATCTCTCTGTCTCCCCTCATCTCTGTCTGTCTCCCCATCTCTGTCTCCCCTCATCTCTGTCTCTTGTCTCTCCCCCCATCTCTCTGTCTCCCCTCATCTCTGTCTTAGTCTCTCCCCCCATCTCTCTGTCTCCCTCATCTCTGTCTTAGTCTCTCCCCCCATCTCTCTGTCTCCCCTCATCTCTGTCTTAGTCTCCCCCATCTCTCTGTCTCTCTCTGTCTCCCTCATCTCTGTCTTAGTCTCTCCCCCCATCTCTCTGTCTCCCCTCATCTCTGTCTTGTCTCTGTCTCCCCCATCATCTCTGTCTGTCTCTTGTCTCCCCTCATCTCTGTCTCCCCTCATCTCTGTCTTAGTCTCTCCCCCATCTCTCTGTCTCCCCCCATCTCTCTGTCTCCCCTCATCTCTGTCTTGTCTCTCCCCCATCTCTCTGTCTCCCCTCATCTCTGTCTTAGTCTCTCCCCCCATCTCTCTGTCTCCCTCATCTCTGTCTCCCCTCATCTCTCTGTCTCCCCTCATCTCTCTGTCTCTCCCCCATCTCTCTGTCTCCCCTCATCTCTGTCTTAGTCTCTCCCCCCATCTCTCTGTCTCCCCTCATCTCTGTCTTAGTCTCTCCCCCATCTCTGTCTCCCCTCATCTCTGTCTTTGTCTCTCCCCCATCTCTCTGTCTCCCTCATCTCTGTCTTAGTCTGTCTCCCCCATCTCTCTGTCTCCCCTCATCTCTGTCTTAGTCTCTCCCCCCATCTCTCTGTCTCCCCTCATCTCTGTCTTAGTCTCTCCCCCCCTCATCTCATCTCTGTCTAGTCTCCCCCCATCTCTGTCTCCCCTCATCTCTGTCTTAGTCTCTCCCCCCATCTCTCTGTCTCTCTGTCCTCATCTCTGTCTTAGTCTCTCCCCCCATCTCTCTGTCTCCCCTCATCTCTTGTCTCTCCCCTCTCTCTGTCTCCCATCATCTCTGTCTCCCTCATCTCTGTCTTCATCTCTGTCTCTCCCCCCATCTCTCTGTCTCCCCCATCTCTGTCTCCCCTCATCTCTGTCTGTCTCCCCCATCTCTCTGTCTCCCCCATCTCTCTGTCTCCCCTCATCTCTGTCTTAGTCTCTCTCTCTCCCCTCATCTCTGTCTCTCCCCCATCTCTCTGTCTCCCCTCATCTCTGTCTTAGTCTCTCCCCCATCTCTCTGTCTCCCCTCATCTCTGTCTTAGTCTCTCCCCCCATCTCTCTGTCTCCCCTCATCTCTGTCTTAGTCTCTCTCTCTGTCTCCCCTCATCTCTGTCTGTCTCCCCTCATCTCTCTGTCTCCCTCATCTCTGTCTTAGTCTCTCCCCCCATCTCTCTGTCTCCCCTCATCTCTGTCTTAGTCTCTCCCCCCATCTCTCTGTCTCCCCTCATCTCTGTCTCCCCCATCTCTGTCTCCCCTCATCTCTGTCTTATCTCTCTCTCCCCCCATCTCTCTGTCTCCCCTCATCTCTGTCTCCCCCAGTCTCTCCCCCATCTCTCTGTCTCCCCTCATCTCTGTCTCCCCCATCTCTCTGTCTCCCTCATCTCTGTCTCCCCTCCCCCATCTCTCTGTCTCCCCTCATCTCTGTCTTAGTCTCTCCCCCCATCTCTCTGTCTCCCTCATCTCTGTCTTAGTCTCTCCCCCCATCTCTCTGTCTCCCTCATCTCTGTCTTAGTCTCTCCCCCCATCTCTCTGTCTCCCCTCATCTCTGTCTTAGTCTGTCTCCCCCCATCTCTCTGTCTCCCCTCATCTCTGTCTTAGTCTCTCCCCCCATCTCTCTGTCTCCCCTCATCTCTGTCTCTCTGTCTCCCCCATCTCTGTCTCCCCTCATCTCTGTCTTAGTCTCTCCCCCCATCTCTCTGTCTCCCCTCATCTCTGTCTCCCCTCATCTCTGTCTCCCTCATCTCTCTCTTGTCCCCCCCCATCTCTCTGTCTCCCCTCATCTCTGTCTTAGTCTCTCCCCCATCTCTCTGTCTCCCCTCTGTCTCTGTCTCCCCCATCTCTCTGTCTCCCCTCATCTCTGTCTTAGTCTCTCCCCCCATCTCTCTGTCTCCCCTCATCTCTGTCTTAGTCTCTCCCCCCATCTCTCTGTCTCCCCTCATCTCTGTCTTAGTCTCTCCCCCCATCTCTCTGTCTCCCCTCATCTCTGTCTTGTCTCCCCCATCTCTGTCTCCCCTCATCTCTGTCTGTCTCTCCCCCATCTCTCTGTCTCCCTCATCTCTGTCTTAGTCTCTCCCCCATCTCTCTGTCTCATCTCCTCCCCCATCTCTGTCTCCCTCATCTCTGTCTTAGTCTCTCCCCCCATCTCTCTGTCTCCCCTCATCTCTGTCTTAGTCTCTCCCCCCATCTCTCTGTCTCCCCTCATCTCTCTGTCTCCCCCATCTCTGTCTCCCTCATCTCTCTGTCTCTCCCCTCAGTCTCTCCCCCCATCTCTGTCTCCCCCCATCTCTGTCTTGTCTCCCCCATCTCTCTGTCTCCCCTCATCTCTGTCTTAGTCTCTCCCCCCATCTCTCTGTCTCCCCTCATCTCTGTCTCTGTCTCCCCCATCTCTCTGTCTCCCCTCATCTCTCTGTCTCTCTGTCTTAGTCTCTCCCCCATCTCTCTGTCTCCCCTCATCTCTAGTCTCTCCCCCCATCTCTGTCTCCCCTCATCTCTCTGTCTCCCCCATCTCTGTCTGTCTCCCCCCATCTCTCTGTCTCCCCTCATCTCTGTCTTTGTCTGTCTCCCCTCATCTCTTGTCTCTCTCTGTCTCCCTCATCTCTGTCTCCCTCATCTCTGTCTCCCCTCATCTCTGTCTCCCCCATCTCTCTGTCTCCCTCATCTCTGTCTTAGTCTCTCCCCCCATCTCTCTGTCTCCCCTCATCTCTGTCTTGTCTCTCCCCCCATCTCTCTGTCTCCCCTCATCTCTGTCTTAGTCTCTCCCCCCATCTCTCTGTCTCCCCTCATCTCTGTCTGTCTCCCTCATCTCTGTCTCCCCTCATCTCTGTCTTGTCTCCCCCATCTCTCTGTCTCCCTCATCTCTGTCTTAGTCTCTCCCCCCATCTCTCTGTCTCCCCTCATCTCTGTCTCCCCTCATCTCTCTGTCTCCTGTCTCATCTCTGTCTCCCCCCATCTCTCTGTCTCCCCCCATCTCTGTCTAGTCTCTCCCCCCATCTCTCTGTCTCCCCTCATCTCTCTTCTGTCTCTCCCCCATCTCTCTGTCTCCCCTCATCTCTGTCTTTGTCTCCCCCCATCTCTCTGTCTCCTCATCTCTGTCTGTCTTAGTCTCTCCCCCATCTCTCTGTCTCCCTCATCTCTGTCTTAGTCTCTCCCCCCATCTCTCTGTCTCCCCTCATCTCTCTGTCTCCCCCCATCTCTGTCTTCCTCATCTCTGTCTCCCCCATCTCTCTGTCTCCCCTCATCTCTGTCTTAGTCTCTCCCCCCATCTCTCTGTCTCCCCTCATCTCTCTGTCTCCCCTCTCTCCCCCATCTCTGTCTCCCCTCATCTCTGTCTTAGTCTCCCCCATCTCTCTGTCTCCCCTCATCTCTGTCTTAGTCCCTCATCTCTGTCTCCCCCATCTCTCTGTCTCTCCCCCCATCTCTCTGTCTCCCTCATCTCTGTCTTAGTCTCTCCCCCATCTCTCTGTCTCCCTCATCTCTGTCTCCCCCATCTCTCTGTCTCTCCCTCATCTCTGTCTTAGTCTCTCCCCCCATCTCTCTGTCTCCCTCATCTCTGTCTTGTCTCTCCCCCCATCTCTCTGTCTCCCCTCATCTCTGTCTTAGTCTCTCCCCCCATCTCTCTGTCTCCCCTCATCTCTGTCTTAGTCTCTCCCCCCATCTCTCTGTCTCCCCTCATCTCTGTCTCTCCCCCATCTCTCTGTCTCCCTCATCTCTCTGTCTCCCCCCATCTCTGTCTCCCCTCATCTCTGTCTTAGTCTCTCCCCCATCTCTCTGTCTCCATCTCTCTCTCTCTCTCTCTGTCTTAGTCTCTCCCCCCATCTCTCTGTCTCCCCTCATCTCTGTCTTGTCTCCCCCCATCTCTGTCTCCCTCATCTCTGTCTTAGTCTCTCCCCCATCTCTCTGTCTCCCCTCATCTCTGTCTCCCTCATCTCTGTCTCCCCCTATCTCTCTGTCTCCCCCCATCTCTCTGTCTCCCCTCATCTCTGTCTTAGTCTCTCCCCCCATCTCTCTGTCTCCCCTCATCTCTCTGTCTCCCCTCATCTCTGTCTTCATCTCTGTCTTAGTCTCTCTGTCTCCCCCATCTCTCTGTCTCCCCTCATCTCTGTCTTATCTCTGTCTTTGTCTCTCCCCCATCTCTCTGTCTCCCCTCATCTCTGTCTCTCCCCCCATCTCTCTGTCTCCCCTCATCTCTGTCTTAGTCTCCCCCATCTCTCTGTCTCCCCTCATCTCTGTCTTAGTCTCTCCCCCCATCTCTCTGTCTCCCCTCATCTCTGTCTTTGTCTCTCCCCCATCTCTCTGTCTCCCCTCATCTCTGTCTCCCCTCATCTCTGTCTTATCTCTCTGTCTCCCCCCATCTCTCTGTCTCCCCTCATCTCTGTCTTGTCTCTCCCCCCATCTCTCTGTCTCCCCTCATCTCTGTCTCCCCTCATCTCTGTCTCCCCTCATCTCTGTCTTGTCTCTCCCCCCATCTCTCTGTCTCCCCTCATCTCTGTCTTTGTCTCTCCCCCCCCCATCTCTGTCTCCCCTCATCTCTGTCTGTCTCCCCCATCTCTCTGTCTCCCCTCATCTCTGTCTTAGTCTCTCCCCCCATCTCTCTGTCTCCCCTCATCTCTGTCTTAGTCTCTCCCCCCATCTCTCTGTCTCTCCCTCAGTCTCTCTCTCTGTCTCCCCTCATCTCTGTCTCTCCCCTCATCTCTGTCTCCCCTCATCTCTGTCTGTCTCTCCCCCCCCATCTCTCTGTCTCCCTCATCTCTGTCTTAGTCTCTCCCCCCATCTCTCTGTCTCCCCTCATCTCTGTCTTTGTCTCTCCCCCCCCCCATCTCTCTGTCTCCCCTCATCTCTGTCTCCCCTCATCTCTGTCTTGTCTCTCCCCCCATCTCTCTGTCTCCCCTCATCTCTGTCTTAGTCTCTCCCCCCATCTCTCTGTCTCCCCTCATCTCTGTCTTTGTCTCTCCCCCCATCTCTCTGTCTCCCCTCATCTCTGTCTGTCTCCCCCATCTCTCTGTCTGTCATCTCTCTGTCTCCCCTCATCTCTGTCTTGTCTCTCCCCCATCTCTCTGTCTCCCTCATCTCTCTGTCTCCCCTCATCTGTCTCTGTCTCCCCCCATCTCTCTGTCTCATCCCTCATCTCTGTCTCCCCCATCTCTCTGTCTCCCCTCATCTCTGTCTGTCTGTCTCTCCCCCCATCTCTCTGTCTCCCCTCATCTCTGTCTCCCCCATCTCTCTGTCTCCCCTCATCTCTGTCTTAGTCTCTCCCCCATCTCTCTGTCTCCCCTCATCTCTGTCTCCCCTCATCTCTCTGTCTCCCCTCATCTCTCTGTCTCCCCCCATCTCTCTGTCTCCCCTCATCTCTCTGTCTCCCCCCATCTCTCTGTCTCCCCTCATCTCTGTCTCCCCCCATCTCTCTGTCTCCCCCATCTCTCTGTCTCCCCTCATCTCTGTCTCCCCTCATCTCTGTCTTAGTCTCTCCCCTCATCTCTGTCTCATCTCCCTCCCCATCTCTGTCTGTCCCCCCATCTCTCTGTCTCCCCTCATCTCTGTCTTAGTCTCTCCCCCATCTCTCTGTCTCCCCTCATCTCTGTCTCCCCCATCTCTGTCTCCCCTCATCTCTGTCTCCCCCATCTCTCTGTCTCCCCTCATCTCTGTCTTAGTCTCTCCCCCATCTCTCTGTCTCCCCTCATCTCTGTCTTAGTCTCTCCCCCATCTCTCTGTCTCCCCTCATCTCTGTCTTTGTCTCTCCCCCCATCTCTCTGTCTCCCCTCATCTCTGTCTTAGTCTCTCCCCCCATCTCTCTGTCTCCCTTCATCTCTGTCTTAGTCTCTCTGTCCCCCCATCTCTCTGTCTCCCCTCATCTCTCTCTTAGTCTCTCCCCCCATCTCTCTGTCTTCCCTCATCTCTGTCTCCCCCATCTCTGTCTCCCCTCATCTCTGTCTTAGTCTCTCCCCCATCTCTCTGTCTCCCCTCATCTCTCTCTTAGTCTCTCCCCCCATCTCTCTGTTCCCCTCATCTCTGTCTCCCCCCATCTCTGTCTCCCCTCATCTCTCTCTTAGTCTCTCCCCCATCTCTCTGTCTCCCCTCATCTCTGTCTCCCCTCATCTCTGTCTCCCCCTATCTCTCTGTCTCCCCCCATCTCTCTGTCTCCCCTCATCTCTGTCTTAGTCTCTCCCCCATCTCTCTGTCTCCCCTCATCTCTGTCTCCCCCATCTCTCTGTCTCCCCTCATCTCTGTCTTAGTCTCTCCCCCCATCTCTCTGTCTCCCCTCATCTCTGTCTTAGTCTCTCCCCCCATCTCTCTGTCTCCCCTCATCTCTGTCTCCCCCATCTCTGTCTTTGTCTCTCCCCCCATCTCTCTGTCTCCCCTCATCTCTGTCTTTGTCTCTCCCCCATCTCTCTGTCTCCCCTCATCTCTGTCTCCCCATCTCTCTGTCTCCCTCATCTCTGTCTCCCCATCTCTCTGTCTCCCCTCATCTCTGTCTTAGTCTCTCCCCCCATCTCTCTGTCTCCCCTCATCTCTGTCTTAGTCTCTCCCCCCATCTCTCTGTCTCCCTCATCTCTCTGTCTTTGTCTCTCCCCCCATCTCTCTGTCTCCCCTCATCTCTCTGTCTTAGTCTCCCCTCATCTCTGTCTCCCCCCATCTCTGTCTCCCCCATCTCTCTGTCTCCCCTCATCTCTGTCTTAGTCTCTCCCCCCATCTCTCTGTCTCCCTCATCTCTGTCTCCCCCATCTCTCTGTCTCCCCTCATCTCTGTCTCTCCCCCCATCTCTCTGTCTCCCCTCATCTCTGTCTGTCTCTCCCCCCATCTCTCTGTCTCCCCTCATCTCTGTCTTAGTCTCTCCCCCCATCTCTCTGTCTCCCCTCATCTCTCTGTCTTTGTCTCTCCCCCCATCTCTCTGTCTCCCCTCATCTCTGTCTTAGTCTCTCCCCCATCTCTCTGTCTCCCTTCATCTCTGTCTTAGTCTCTCCCCCATCTCTCTGTCTCCCTCATCTCTCTCTTAGTCTCTCCCCCCATCTCTCTGTCTTCCCTCATCTCTGTCTCCCCCATCTCTGTCTCCCCTCATCTCTGTCTTAGTCTCTCCCCCCATCTCTCTGTCTCCCCTCATCTCTGTCTCTTAGTCTCTCCCCCCATCTCTCTGTCTCCCCTCATCTCTGTCTCCCCCATCTCTGTCTCCCCTCATCTCTCTCTTAGTCTCTCCCCCATCTCTCTGTCTCCCCTCATCTCTGTCTCCCCTCATCTCTGTCTCCCCCTATCTCTCTGTCTCCCCCCATCTCTCTGTCTCCCCTCATCTCTGTCTTAGTCTCTCCCCCCATCTCTCTGTCTCCCCTCATCTCTGTCTCCCCCCATCTCTCTGTCTCCCCTCATCTCTGTCTTAGTCTCTCCCCCCATCTCTCTGTCTCCCCTCATCTCTGTCTTTGTCTCTCCCCCCATCTCTCTGTCTCCCCTCATCTCTGTCTTTGTCTCTCCCCCCCATCTCTCTGTCTCCCCTCATCTCTGTCTTTGTCTCTCCCCCCATCTCTCTGTCTCCCCTCATCTGTCTTGTCTCCCCCCATCTCTGTCTCCCCTCATCTCTGTCTTAGTCTCTCCCCCATCTCTCTGTCTCCCCTCATCTCTCTCTTAGTCTCTCCCCCCATCTCTCTGTCTCCCCTCATCTCTGTCTCCCCCCATCTCTGTCTCCCCTCATCTCTCTCTTAGTCTCTCCCCCATCTCTCTGTCTCCCCTCATCTCTGTCTCCCCTCATCTCTGTCTCCCCCTATCTCTCTGTCTCCCCCCATCTCTCTGTCTCCCCTCATCTCTGTCTTAGTCTCTCCCCCCATCTCTCTGTCTCCCCTCATCTCTGTCTCCCCCATCTCTCTGTCTCCCCTCATCTCTGTCTTAGTCTCTCCCCCCATCTCTCTGTCTCCCCTCATCTCTGTCTTAGTCTCTCCCCCCATCTCTCTGTCTCCCCTCATCTCTGTCTCCCCCATCTCTCTATCTCCCCTCATCTCTGTCTTAGTCTCTCCCCCCATCTCTCTGTCTCCCCTCATCTCTGTCTTAGTCTCTCCCCCATCTCTCTGTCTCCCCTCATCTCTCTGTCTTTGTCTCTCCCCCCATCTCTCTGTCTCCCCTCATCTCTGTCTTGTCTCTCCCCCCATCTCTCTGTCTCCCCTCATCTCTCTGTCTCCCCTCATCTCTGTCTCCCCTCATCTCTGTCTCCCCCCATCTCTGTCTTTGTCTCTCCCCCCATCTCTCTGTCTCCCCTCATCTCTGTCTTTGTCTCTCCCCCCATCTCTCTGTCTCCCCCCATCTCTGTCTTTGTCTCTCCCCCCATCTCTCTGTCTCCCCCATCTCTGTCTTTGTCTCTCCCCCCATCTCTCTGTCTCCCCCATCTCTGTCTTTGTCTCTCCCCCCATCTCTCTGTCTCCCCCCATCTCTGTCTTTGTCTCTCCCCCCATCTCTCTGTCTCCCCCCATCTCTGTCTTTGTCTCTCCCCCCATCTCTCTGTCTCCCCCCATCTCTCTGTCTCCCCTCATCTCTGTCTTTGTCTCTCCCCCCATCTCTCTGTCTCCCCCATCTCTGTCTTTGTCTCTCCCCCCCATCTCTCTGTCTCTCTCAGGGGTAGGGGAAACCCAGTACTGCACTTACATACATCCAATACGTAGATACATAACATCATGATGTTTATGAAGTCAGCTGTATATAATTCAGATGTTGGTGTGCGAGGTGGGACTAGACCGCTCCCTGTTTTCAGAACAGAGTGAAAATAAACCGTAAGGTTTATGTTCCTGAGAGCAGGTCTGTGAACTGTGTGTGTGGGTGCGTATTTGTGTGTGTATGTGTGCATGTGTGTCGGTGTGTGTGTGTCTGTGTGATCGTGAATCATATGGAGCCTGAACCGACAGACACAGTGACCTAGACTAACCATGAGCTCAATTTACAGCCCTACCCCAGCTCTCTCTCTCTCTCTCTCTCTCTCTCTCTCTCTGGTCCATCTCTTTCTCCACTTCTCTCTCTCTCAATTCAATTTCAATGTTCAATATAAGGGCTGTATTGGCATGGGAAGCATATGTTTACATTGCCAAAGTGAATTAAACAATAATAAAAAATAACAGTAAACATGACACTCACAGAAGTACATTACACTCACAGAAGTACATGACACTCACAGAAGTACATTACACTCACAGAAGTACATTACACTCACAGAAGTACATTACACTCACAGAAGTACATTACACTCACAGAAGTACATGACACTCACAGAAGTACATTACACTCACAGAAGTACATTACACTCACAGAAGTACATTACACTCACAGAAGTACATGACACTCACAGAAGTACATTACACTCACAGAAGTACATGACACTCACAGAAGTACATGACACTCACAGAAGTACATGACACTCACAGAAGTACATTACACTCACAGAAGTACATTACACTCACAGAAGTACATTACACTCACAGAAGTTCCAAAAGAATAAAGACATTTTATATGCTGTGTATATACAGTGTTGTAATGATTTGCAAATAGTTACAGAACAAAAGGGAAAATAAATCAACATAAATATGGGTTGTATTGACAATGGTGTTTGTTCTTCACTGGTTGACCTTTTCTTGTAACAACAGGTCACAAATCTTTCTATGATGGCATATGATGGTGCTATGATGGCACACTGTGGTATTTCACCCAGTAGATATGGGAGTTTATTCAATTTTGGTTTAGGGCCAAATACCATTCTAGTTTGCTCTGTTTTTTTGTTAATTCTTTCCAATTTGTCAAGTAAGTATCTTTTTGTTTTCTCATGATTTGTTTGGGTCTAATTGTGCTGCTGTCTGGGGCTCTGTGGGGTGTGTTTGTGTTTGTGAACAGAGCCCCAGGACTAGCTAGCTTAGGGGACTCTTCTCCAGGTTTATCTCTCTGGTTTGGGAATCGCTTTCTTTTAGGTGGTTGTAGAAGTTAACGTCTCTTTTCTGGATTTGGATTGATATTTTACGTTGTACACTGAGGATATTTATGCAGAATTCTTCATGCAGAGTCTCAATTTGGTGTTTGTCCCATTTTGTGAATTCTTGGTTGGTGAGTGGACCCCAGAACCATAAAGGGCAATGGGTTCTCCCTCCCTCCCTCCCTCCCTCCCTCCCTCCCTCCCCCTCCCTCCCTCCCTCCCTCCCTCCCTCCCTCCCTCCCTCCCTCCCTCCCTCCCCTCCCTCCCTCCCTCTCTCTCTCTCTCTCTCTCTCTCTCTCTCTCTCTCTCTCTCTCTCTCTCTCTCTCTCTCTCTCTCTCTCTCTCTCTCTCTCTCTCTCCTCTCCCTCTCTCTCCCTCTCCCTTCCCTCTCGCTCTCTCTCTGTCTCTCTCTGACTCTCTCTCTCTCTCTCTCTCTCTCTCTGTCTCTCTCTCTCTGTCTATCTCTCTCTCCCTCTCCCTCTCTGTCTCTCTCTCTCTCTCTCTCTCTCTCTCTCTCTCTCTCTCTCTCTCTCTCTCTCTCTCTCTCTCTCTCTCTCTCTCTCTCTCTCTCTCTCTCTCTCTCTCTCTCTCTCTCTCTCTCTCTCTCTCTCTCTCTCTCTCCCTCTCTGTCTCTCTCTATGGGGTAGTGGAAACCCAGATGTCCATACAATGGCTGTGAGAAACAGTGGTTTAGGCCAAGACATATCTCCCCCTCTCCTCACACACAGTGGAGTAAATAGGCGTGCTGTGCCTGAACTGATTTGATATGCCAGCTACTCAGACAATGTGTGAGGATGTCCATGTTTCATTAAGATGGAAGAGAATCAGATTGGTAGAGAAGCAAGCTGTTACATATACACACACACACGCATGCCCACACACACACGCATGCCCACACACACACGCATGCCCACACACACGCATGCCCACACACACGCATGCCCACACACACGCATGCCCACACACACACACGCATGCCCACACACACATGCATGCCCACAGACGCATGCCCACACACACACTCATACTCTCTGACCAGTTGTTCTCTGCAGATACATATGATAATTGCCTGGCAGTAGGTTGTTAAGCCCAGAGGAAGGCCCACATCAGAAAACCAGTCTTCAGTAAGGGAGCAACACTGTTCAGACACACAAAAGACACAAACACTCACACACACACGGCCGGTCAGTTTTCTCTGGTTTCTCATTGGTGATTATAAAATGGTTGGTTCGATCCCTGAATGCTGATTGGCTGACAGCCGTGATATATCCGACCGTGTGCCATGGGTATGACTAAACATGTATTTTTACAGCTCTTATTACATTGGTAAACAGTTATAATAGCAATAAGGCACATCAGGGATTTGTGGTATATGACCAATATACCACGACTAAGTCCTGTGTCCTAAGAACAGCCCTTAGCCGTTGTATATTGGCCATATACCACACATCCCCCGCCATATTGCTTAGTTATGTCATGATTACTCGCTCCGTGTCCCAAATGGCAAAATATCCTTTATGTAGTGCACTACTTCTGAACAGAGTCCTATGGGTTCTGGTAAAACATAGTGCACTACTTCTGAACAGAGTCCTATGGGTTCTGGTAAAACATAGTGCACTACTTCTGAACAGAGTCCTATGGGTTCTGGTAAAACATAGTGCACTACTTCTGAACAGAGTCCTATGGGTTCTGGTAAAACATAGTGCACTACTTCTGAACAGAGTCCTATGGGTTCTGGTAAAACATAGTGCTCTACTTCTGAACAGAGTCCTATGGATTCTGGTAAAACATAATACACTACTTCTAAACAGAGTCCTATGGGTTCTGGTAAAACATAGTGCACTACATCTGAACAGAGTCCTATGGGTTCTGGTAAAACTTGAAATCAAATCAAATTTTATTTGTCACATACACATGGTTAGCAGATGTTAATGCAAGTGTAGCGAAATGCTTGTGCTTCTAGTTACGACAATGCAGTAATAACCAACAAGTAATCTCACTAACTATTCCAAAACTACTGTCTTATACACAGTGTAAGGGGATAAAGAATATGTACATAAAGATATATGAATGAGTGATGGTACAGAGCAGCATAGGCAAGATACAGTAGATGGTATCGAGTACAGTATATACATATGAGATGAGTATGTAAACAAAGTGGCATAGTTAAAGTGGCTAGTGATACATGTATTACATAAGGATGCAGTCAATGATATAGAGTACAGTATATACGTATGCATATGAGATGAATAATGTAGGGTATGTAACATTATATAAGGTAGCATTGTTTAAAGTGGCTAGTGATATATTTTACATCATTTCCCATCAATTCCCATTATTAAAGTGGCTGGAGTTGAGTCAGTGTCAGTGTCAGTGTGTTGGCAGCAGCCACTCAATGTTAGTGGTGGCTGGTTAACAGTCTGATGGCCTTGAGATAGAAGCTGTTTTTCAGTCTCTCGGTCCCAGCTTTGATGCACCTGTACTGACCTCGCCTTCTGGATGATAGCGGGGTGAACAGGCAGTGGCTCGGGTGGTTGTTGTCCTTGATGATCTTTATGGCCTTCCTGTAACATCGGGTGGTGTAGGTGTCCTGGAGGGCAGGTAGTTTGCCCCCGGTGATGCGTTGTGCAGACCTCACTACCCTCTGGAGAGCCTTACGGTTGTGGGTGGAGCAGTTGCCGTACCAGGCAGTGATATAGCCCGCCAGGATGCTCTCGATTGTGCATCTGTAGAAGTTTGTGAGTGCTTTTTGTGACAAGCCAAATTTCTTCAGCCTCCTGAGGTTGAAGAGGCGCTGCTGCGCCTTCTTCACGATGCTGTCTGTGTAAGTGGACCAATTCAGTTTGTCTGTGATGTGTATGCCGAGGAACTTAAAACTTGCTACCCTCTCCACTACTGTTCCATCGATGTGGATAGGGGGGTGTTCCCTCTGCTGTTTCCTGAAGTCCACAATCCAAGTCCGTACATTTGATGATTGAGTTGGAGGCGTGCGTGGCCACGCAGTCGTGGGTGAGCAGGGAGTACAGGAGAGGGCTCAGAACGCACCCTTGTGGGGCCCCAGTGTTGATGTTCAGCGGGGTGGAGATGTTGTTGCCTACCCTCACCACCTGGGGGCGGCCGTCAGGAAGTCCAGTACCCAGTTGCACAGGGCGGGGTCGAGACCCAGGGTCTCGAGCTTGATGACGAGCTTGGAGGGTACTATGGTGTTGAGTGCCGAGCTGTAGTCGATGAACAGCATTCTCACATAGGTATTCCTCTTGTCCAGATGGGATAGGGCAGTGTGCAGTGTGGTTGAGATTGCATCGTCTGTGGACCTATTTGGGCGGTAAGCAAATTGGAGTGGGTCTAGGGTGTCAGGTAGGGTGGAGGTGATATGGTCCTTGACTAGTCTCTCAAAGCACTTCATGATGACGGAAGTGAGTGCTACGGGGGCGGTAGTCATTTAGCTCAGTTACCTTAGCTTTCTTGGGAACAGAAACAATGATGGCCCTCTTGAAGCATGTGGGAACAGCAGACTGGTATAGGGATTGATTGAATATGTCCGTAAACACACCGGCCAGCTGGTCTGCGCATGCTCTGAGGGCGTGGCTGGGGATGCCGTCTGGGCCTGCAGCCTTGCGAGGGTTAACACGTTTAAATGTCTTACTCACCTCGGCTGCAGTGAAGGAGAGTCCGCATGTTTTCATTGCAGGCCGTGTCAGTAGCACTGTATTGTCCTCAAAGCGAAAAAAGGCAAAAAAGTTATTTAGTCTGCCTGGGAGCAAGACATCCTGGTCCGTGACGGGGCTGGTTTTCTTCTTGTAGTCCATGATTGACTGTAGACCCTGCCACATCCCTCTTGTGTCTGAGCCGTTGAATTGAGATTCTACTTTGTCTCTGTACTGACGCTTAGCTTGTTTGATAGCCTTGCGGAGGCAATAGCTGCACTGTTTGTATTCGGTCATTTTACCAGTCACCTTGCCCTGATTAAAAGCAGTGGTTTGCGCTTTCAATTTCACGTGAATGCTGCCATCAATCCACGGTTTCTGGTTAGGGAATGTTTTAATCGTTGCTATGGGAACGACATCTTCAACGCATGTTCTAATGAACTCGCACACCGAATCAGCGTATTCGTCAATATTGTTATCTGACGCAATACAAAACATATCCCAGTCCAGTCATCGATAAAAGACAGTACTGTGCAGCCATCTTCATTGACCTGGCCAAGGCTTTCAACTCAATCACTGTATTCTTATCGGCAGACTCAATAGCCTTTGCTTCTCAAATGGCTGCCTCGCCTGGTTCACCAACTACTCCTCAGAAAGAGTTCACTGTGTCAAATCGGAGGGCCTGTTGTTTGGACCTCTGGCAGTCTCTATGGGGGTGCCACAGGGTTCAATTCTAGGGCCAACTCTTTTCTCTGTATATATCAATGATGTCACACTTGCTGCTGGTGATTCTCTGATCCACCTCTACGCAGACGACACCATTCTGTATACATCTGGCCTTTCTTTGGACACTGTGTTAAATAACTAACTAACTAACATACCTCCAGACGAGCGTCAATGCCACACAACATTCCTTCCAAGGCCTCCAACTGCTTTTAAATGCCAGTAAAACTAAGTGCATGCTCTTTAACTGATTGCTGCCCGAAACCCTCCCGCCCGACGAGCATCACTAGTCTGGACGGTTCTGACTTATGTGGACAACTATAAATACGTAGGTGTTTGGTTAGACTGTAAACTCTACTTCCAGACTCATTAAGCATCTCCAATCCCAAATAAAATTTAGAATCGGCTTCCTATTTCGCAAACAAAGCCTCCTTCACTCATGCTGCCAAACATACCCTCGTAAAACTGACTATCCTACCGATCCTTGACTTCGGCGATGTCATTTACAAAATAGCCTCCAACACTCTACTCAACTGGATGTAGTCTATCACAGTGCCATCCGTTTTGTCACCAAAGCCCCATATACTACCCACCACTGCGACCTGTATGCTCTTGTTGGCTGGCCCTCACTACATATTTGTCGCCAAACCCACTGGCTCGAGGTCATCTATAACTCTTTGCTAGGTAAAGCCCCGCCTTTTCTCAGCTCACTGGTCTTCATAGCAACACTCACCCGTAGCACGCACTCCAGCAGGTATATTTCTCTGGTCACCCCCAAAGCCAACACTTCATTTGGCCGCCTTTCCTTCCAGTTCTCTGCTGCAAATGACTGGAATGAGTTGCAAAAATCAATCTGGAGTCTTATATCTCCCTCTCTAACTTTAAGCATCAGCTGTCAGGGCAATGTACCTGTACACAGCCAGTCTGTAAATAGCACACCCAACTACCTCATCCCCATATTGTTACTTATCTTCTTGCTCTTTTGCACCCCAGTATCTCTACTTGCACATCATCATCTGCACATCTATCACTCCAGTGTTATTGCTAAATTGTAATTATTTTGTCTCTATGGCCTATTTATTGCCTTACCTCCCTACTCTTCTACATTTGCACACACTGAACATATATTTTTCTATTGTGTTATTGACTGTATGTTTGTTCATGTGTAACTCTGTGTTTTTGTCACATTGCTTTGCTTTATCTTGTCCAGGTCACAGTTGTAAATGAGAACTTGTTCTCAACTGGCCTACCTGGTTAAATAAAGGTGAAATAAAATAAAAAATACATATAAAATAGAGCCAGCATTTAGTCACACACATAGCAGACATGTTAACATGCTTTCTGAGATGCAGATAAAGTCAGATGACCCAGTGTCAAACCCACTGGGTCAAACATGAACAGATTGAGTGAACCAGGGCACCTCAGCAGTGAAACAGATTCAGTTCCTGAACCAGGGCATCTCAGCAGTGAAACAGATTTAGTTCCTGAACCAGGGCACCTCAGCAGTGAAACAGATTAAGTTCCTGAACCAGGGCACCTCAGCAGTGAAACAGATTAAGTTCCTGAACCAGGGAATCTCAGCAGTGAAACCAATTGAGTTCCTGAACCAGGGCACCTCAGCAGTGAAACCAATTGAGTTCCTGAACCAGGGCATCTCAGCAGTGAAACAGATTGAGTTCCTGAACCAGGGCATCTCAGCAGTGAAACAGATTGAGTTCCTGAACCAGGGCATCTCAGCAGTGAAACAGATTGAGTTCCTGAACCAGGGCATCTCAGCAGTGAAACAGATTGAGTTCCTGAACCAGGGCATCTCAGCAGTGAAACAGATTGAGTTCCTGAACCAGGGGGCCTCAGCAGTGAAACAGATTAGGTCCTGAACCAGTGGGCCTCAACAGTGAAACAGATTTAGTTCCTGAACCAGTGGGCCTCAACAGTGAAACACAAAGACACTATTTGTTAATGATACACCTTCTACAAGATACACACACTTCCTCACTCACTCCTCACAGCTGCAGGGCACGCCCACCAGTGTGTGTGTGTGTTTATGTATAGTCACTGAAAAAAGGATTTGTTGAAATGCAGTCTCCCACCAAACAAAGAGAATCCTGCCCCAGTCCATGACCTGTATCTGGCCCAGGCAGGAAACATGGACCAAGTGGGGAGATAATGAGGTCCAACGAGCTAACTGTGAAAAATAGGGAGGGAAAGAGATGAAGAGAGAGAGAGCCTGCCAAGTCAACCAACCGCTTGTCTTTTCTGGGACTCACCCTCGATAGAGGAAGGGAAGTGAACTAATTCAAGGAGGGAGAGGGGGAGAGAGGGAGAGAGAGAGAGAGAGAGAGAGAGAGAGAGAGAGAGAGAGAGAGAGAGAGAGAGAGAGGGCAGCAGCATGCTGGACAATATTTCCCAAAGGCCTTGTCATCAATCTTGTCAAATACCAACACTATTTGCCAGTATAAGGAAGACCAACAAAGGAAAAACCCTTAATAACAGCACTAGCCTGGGAAGAAAGTCAGAATACACTGCAATGCCAAGCATGAAGAACACCTCCCTATTTGAATACTCAATGACCTATGTTATTACTACCCCATTATCAATCACATAAACCAACCAGGATGATCTCTCCACTGCCAGTTGGAACTTGGTGTGGACTGTCTATCTGTCTGTTTGTCTGGTTAAGTGTAACCGGTGTGAAATGGCTCGTTGATCTTCCTGCCCAGGTTGGCGCCCCTCCACAGGTTCGTGCCGTGGGGGAGATCTTTGTGGGCTATACTCGGCCTTGTCTCAGGATAGTAAGTTGGTGGTTGAAGATATCCCTCTAGTGATGTGGGGGATGTGCTTTGGCAAAATGGGTGGGGTTATATACTGCCTGTTTGGCCCTGTCCGGGGGTATCGTCGGATGGGGCCACAGGGTCTCCTGACCCCTCCTGTCTCAGCCTCCAGTATTTATGCTGCAATAGTTTATGTGTTGGGGGGCTAGAGTCAGTCTGTTGTATCTGGAGTATTTCTCCTGTCTTTACCGGTGTCCTGTGTGAATTTAAGTATGCTCTCTCTAATTCTCTCTATTTCTTTCTCTCTCTCTCTCTCTCTCTCTCTCTCTCTCTCTCTCTCTCTCTCTCTCTCTCTCTCTCTCTCTCTCTCTTTCCCTCTCTCTCTCTCACTCTCTAAGGATCTGAGCCCTAGGACCATGCCACTGGACTAACTGGCCTGATGACTCCTTTCTGTCCCAAGTCCACCTGGTCGTGATGCTGCTCCAGTTTCAACTGTTCTGCCTGTGGCTATGGAACCCTGACCTGTTCACCGGACTCTCTACCTTGTCCCAGACCTGTTGTTTTAAACTCTCTAGAGACAGCAGGAACGCTATGAAAAGCCAACTGACATTTACTCCTGAGGTGCTGACCTGTTGCACCCTCGACAACCACTGTGATTATTATTATCTGACCCTGCCTGGTCATCAATGAACATTTCAACATCTTGGCCATGTTCTGTTATAATCTCCACCCGGCAGAGCCAGAAGAGGACTGGCCCACCCCTCATAGCCTGGATTCTCTCTCGGTTTCTTTCTAGGTTCCGGCCTTTCTTGGGAGTTTTTCCTAGGTGCTTCTACACCTGCATTTCTTACTGTTTGGGGTTTTAGGCTGGGTTTCTGTTCAGCACGTTGTGGCATCAGCTGATGTAAGAAGGGCTTTATAAATACATGTTATTGATTGATAGTTAGCGGGGTGCGAGCTAATAGCATTTCAATTGGTGACGTCACTCACTCAGTGACCTTGAAGTTGTTGTTTTGCCTTGCTCTGCAAGAGCCGTGGCTTTTGTGGAGCGATGGGTAATGATGCCTCGTGGGAGGCAGTTGTTGATGTGTGCAGAGGGTCCTTGGTTCGAGCCCAGGTAGGGGTGAGGAGAGGGACGGAAGCAACACTGTTACATAAGGATAGAACCAGCATCAACTCAATCTGTTTCCCACCAATCCAAAGGATCACAATCCCTTAAATTTAGCTGCACCTGTGTGTGTGTGTGTGTGTGTGTGTGTGTGTGTGTGTGTGTGTGTGTGTGTGTGTGTGTGTGTGTGTGTGTGTGTGTGTGTGTGTGTGTGTGTGTGCGTGCGTGCGCGTGCGCGTGCGCGCGTGTGTGCGTCTGTGTGCGTGTGTGCGTGTGCGCGTGTGCGCGTGCGCGTGTGTGTGTGTGTGCGTCTGTGTGCGTACAGTATGTGTGTGTGTACCCACGCCAAGACAAACAGGGAGGGGAGAGAGGTGTCCATGCATTCCACCCCAGGGGAAACACACACAGGCTCTGAGCTGATAATGCCACATCAAAACAAGGTGGGGGGGGGGACTACAGCTTTAGTGTTGAGATCAAAACCAGCTGCATCAACAAAGATATGCCTCATAACAGAGATTGATCAGCAGTAGAGTTGTAGTAGACTGGTAGTTCTTGGTCTATTTTATGACATTGTTGGAAGAGCCGTATTGTATCTGGAACATAAAGAGAAAGACCTTCATAAGCATTTCAAAGCAGAGACAGAGGCTCAGAGACAGAGGCTCAGAGACGGAGGCTCAGAGACAGAGGCTCAGAGACAGAGGCTCAGAGACGGAGGCTCAGAGACGGAGGCTCAGAGACAGAGGCTCAGAGACGGAGGCTCAGAGACAGAGGCTCAGAGACGGAGGCTCAGAGACAGAGGCTCAGAGACGGAGGCTCAGAGACAGAGGCTCAGAGACGGAGGCTCAGAGACGGAGGCTCAGAGACAGAGGCTCAGAGACGGAGGCTCAGAGACAGAGGCTCAGAGACAGAGGCTCAGAGACAGAGGCTCAGAGACAGAGGCTCAGAGACAGAGGCTCAGAGACGGAGGCTCAGAGACAAGACAAAGGCTGCATCCCAATTGGCAAACCTATTCCCTATATATCGCACTACACCACTTTGACATGGTCTAAAGTAGTGCACTATATAAGGAATAGGGTGCAATTTGATACGTGACTAGGGGGAGGAATGTGTGGCTGAGTTAGCCGAGCTAGCCCACACTAAAAATCACTATCTCACACTGCTTTGACAAACACTGTTAAACTTAGAAGATACAATCCACACCTTGTTACAAGTGCAACGCAAGACAGAGTGTGTCAGCGTATGTGTGTGTCAGTGCCAGAGAGCGAGCAGGAGTGGGTCAAATATCACAGTGTGCCACAACAGCAAGGTTTGTGGGACAACCAGTGAAGAAAAAACACCATTGTCAATACAACCCATATTTATGTTGAATTATTTTCAATTTTCTACTGTAACTATTTGCACATCGTTACAACACTGTATATAGACGTCTTATGATATGTCTCACATTCAAAAGTTTGGGGTCACTTAGAAATGTTCTTGTTTCTTTTTTTGTCCATTAAAATAACATAAAATTATCAGAAATAATACATAGACATTGTTAATGTTGTAAATGACTATTGTGGCCCTTTGAATTGAATTGAATTGAATTGAATTGAGAGAGAGAGCGAGAGAGAGAGAGAGAAAGAGAGAGAGAGAGAGAGAGAGAGAGAGAGAGAGAGAGAGAGAGAGAGAGAGAGAGAGAGAGAGAGAGAGAGAGAGAGAGAGAGAGAGAGAGAGAGAGAGAGAGAGAGAGAGAGAGAGAGAGAGAGAAAGAGAGAGAGAGAGGAGGCTACAGTGAGGTACTACTACAGTTTACTAGTCTGATCACAGTGAGGTACTACTACAGTCTACTAGTCTGATCACAGTGAGGTACTACTACAGTTTACTAGTCTGATCACAGTGAGGTACTACTACAGTTTACTAGTCTGATCACAGTGAGGTACTACTACAGTTTACTAGTCTGATCACAGTGAGGTACTACTACAGTTTACTAGTCTGATCACAGTGAGGTACTACTACAGTTTACTAGTCTGATCACAGTGAGGTACTACTACAGTTTACTAGTCTGATCACAGTGAGGTACTACTACAGTTTACTAGTCTGATCACAGTGAGGTACTACTACAGTTTACTAGTCTGATCACAGTGAGGTACTACTACAGTTTACTAGTCTGATCACAGTGAGGTACTACTACAGTTTACTAGTCTGATCACAGTGAGGTACTACTACAGTTTACTAGTCTGATCACAGTATAACACTACTACAGTTTACTAGTCTGATCACAGTGAGGTACTACTACAGTTTACTAGTCTGATCACAGTATAACACTACTACAGTTTACTAGTCTGATCACAGTGAGGTACTACTACAGTTTACTAGTCTGATCACAGTATAACACTACTACAGTTTACTAGTCTGATCACAGTGAGGTACTACTACAGTCTACTAGTCTGATCACAGTGAGGTACTACTACAGTCTACTAGTCTGATCACAGTGAGGTACTACTACAGTTTACTTGTCTGATCACAGTATAACACTACTACAGTTTACTAGTCTGATCACAGTGAGGTACTACTACAGTCTACTAGTCTGATCACAGTGAGGTACTACTACAGTCTACTAGTCTGATCACAGTGAGGTACTACTACAGTCTACTAGTCTGATCACAGTGAGGTACTACTACAGTTTACTAGTCTGATCACAGTGAGGTACTACTACAGTTTACTAGTCTGATCACAGTGAGGTACTACTACAGTTTACTAGTCTGATCACAGTGAGGTACTACTACAGTTTACTAGTCTGATCACAGTGAGGTACTACTACAGTTTACTAGTCTGATCACAGTATTACACTACTACAGTTTACTAGTCTGATCACAGTGAGTTACTACTACAGTTTACTAGTCTGATCACAGTGAGGTACTACTACAGTTTACTAGTCTGATCACAGTGAGGTACTACTACAGTTTACTAGTCTGATCACAGTAGAACACTACTACAGTTTACTAGTCTGATCACAGTGAGGTACTACTACAGTTTACTAGTCTGATCACAGTGAGGTACTACTACAGTTTACTAGTCTGATCACAGTATAACACTACTACAGTTTACTAGACAGTTTTCTAGTCTGATTGTCTGTTTTGTCTCTGCTACTTTCCTACTTCGCGAGTAAAGACTAAAAGGCAAACAGGCTAACATGCTAAAAGACTAACATGCTAAAAGGCTAACATGCTAAAAGACTAACATGCTAAAAGACTAACATGCTAAAAGACTTCCACACTAAAGAAAGAAAACAAACACAAATGTAACATCACACAAAAAAACTAAACTGATAACAGGATCATACATAACTGGGAGAAAAGTAAACCAGTTTTCTCAAAAAGTGTACTTTGGTACCTACCATTAGCAGATGAAGAAGAGAGTCCCACCATTATTCCAATACATTCTTATTTTTCATGAATCTGGATAAAAGGTGAATGTAAAAAAATCTTCTTCTGTAGTTGTGAGGTGAGTCTGACTACTGTTGAACCCCAAGGGACTTCACACTCCTATACTACCCTCCCTCCCTCCCTCCCTCCCTCCCTCCCTCCCTCCCTCCCTCCTCCCTCCCTCCCTCCCTCCCTCCCTCCCTCCCTCCCTCCCTCCCTCCCTCCCTCCCTCCCTCCCTTGTGTGTTATCTCACCTCCTCTCTCTCTGTGGGGAGGGGTGATGATGGTTGTGTGTTTGTGTGAGCCTTGGGATTACAGTAGGGGAGGACACACACACACACACACACACACACACACACACACACACACACACACACACACACACACACACACACACACACACACACACACACACACACACACACACACACACACACACACACACACACACACACACACACACACACATCTCCCTCTACTCACTACTCACTACACACACACACACACACACACACACACACACACACACACACACACACACACACACACACACACACACACACACACACACACACACACACACACACACACACTCACTACTCACACACACACACACACACACACACACACACACACACACACACACACACACACACACACACACACACACACACACACACACACACACACACACACACACACACACACACACACACACACACACACACACACACACACACACACACACACACACACACACACACACACACACACACCCTCATCTCCCAGCAAGTTCTAGCTTTCATTAATGCCTAACCCATTCTGTCACTCTCACTAAAGTTAGATTCACAAATAGTTCCACACAAAACCAGGAACCTACCTCTTTACACATTCAAAAATATCTTATATACATATGCTGTGTATTTGAATGAAACCTGAATCTTAACAGTAACAATACAGTATAAGAATAATGTGTTACATTGGAAGTGTAAGACACTTCTGTAGATGAGTTTATTTTATCCACAGCAATTTACAGAATTTGAGTCAGCGACCTTCGGTTATATGCCCAACTCGCTTAACCACTAGGCTACCTGCCACCTATTACACAACCCAAGTGGCTAGGCTATTGTTTGGGAAATATGGAGCACTACAAAGGCCCTTTCTCCCTGGTGAGGAGATATGTTGTGACACTGTTCAAAAGAGAGGTGAAGAGGGAGACAGAGAGAGAGAGAGAGAGAGAGAGATCTCTCTATCTCTGCCCCTCTGCCCCATCTCTCTCTATCTCTCTATCTCTGCCCCTCTGCCTCTACTGGGTGAAATTCCACAGTGTGCCATCACAGCAGCAAGATTTGTGACCTGTTACCACAAGAAAAGGGCAACCAGTGAAGAACAAACACCATTGTAAATACAACCCATATTTATGCTTATTTATTTTCCCTTGTGTACTTTAACCATTTGTACATCGTTACTGTATATATACACTGTCACTGTATATATACATAATATGACATTTGTAATGTCTTTATTGTTTTGAAACTTCTGTATGTGTAATGTTTACTGTTCATTTTTATTGATTATTTCACTTTTGTATATTATCTACTTCACTTGCTTTGGCAATGTTAACACGTTTCCCATGCCAATAAAGCCCCTTGAATTGAAAGAGAGAGAGAGAGAGAGACGGGGCAGAGGGGCAGAGAGAGAGAGAGAGAGAGAGAGAAAAAGACGGGTCAGAGGAGCAGAGAAAGAGAGAAAGAAAGAAAGAGAGAGAGAGACGGGGCAGAGGGGCAGAGAGAGAGAGAGAGAGAGAGAGAAAAAGACGGGTCAGAGGAGCAGAGAAAGAGAGAAAGAAAGAAAGAGAGAGAGAGACGGGGCAGAGGAGCAGAGAAAGAGAGAAAGAAAGAAAGAGAGACGGGGCAGAGGAGCAGAGAAAGAGAGAAAGAAAGAAAGAGAGAGAGAGACGGGGCAGAGGAGCAGAGAAAGAGAGAAAGAAAGAAAGAAAGAAAGAAAGAAAGAGAGACGGGGCAGAGGAGCAGAGAAAGAGAGAAAGAAAGAGAGAGAGAGAGAGAGAGAGAGAGAGAGAGAGAGAGAGAGAGAGAGAGAGAGAGAGAGAGAGAGAGAGAGAGAGAGAGAGAGACCGGGCGGAGGGGCAGAGATAGACAGAAAGAAAAAGAGAGAGAGAAAGACGGGGCAGAGGTAGAGAGAAAGAGACATGTTCAGACGACTCCTCAGTAGAAGATGTGTGTGTCAGCCCTAGGGGCAAGCCTGGAGCCTAGAGCACGACCAAACATGCACAGTACCTCTTCTCACACTGGCACCACACACACACACACACACACACACACACACACACACACACACACACACACACACACACACACACACACACACACACACACACACACACACACACACACACACACACACACACACACACACACACACACACACACACACACACACACACACACACACACACACACCTGAGTGAGTCTGTTTCACGGATACCTCATAGGTAAGGCATTCAGATAAGTTGTCCATATCAGATACATTTGTCTCTTTGTCTGTCTCTCAGCCCACTGCTCTCTCAGCCCACTGCTCTCTCAGCCCACTGCTCTCTCAGTCCACTGCTATCTCAGTCCACTGCTCTCTCAGCCCACTGCTCTCTCAGCCCATTGCTCTCTCAGTCCACTGCTCTCTCAGTCCACTGCTCTCTCAGCCCACTGCTCTCTCAGCCCACTGCTCTCTCAGCCCATTGCTCTCTCAGTCAACTGCTCTCTCAGCCCACTGCTCTCTCAGCCCACTGCTCTCTCAGTCCACTGCTCTCTCAGTCCACTCCTCTCTCAGCCCACTGCTCTCTCAGTCCACTTCTTCTATCAGCTCACTGCTCTCTCAGTCCACTGCTCTCTCAGCCCACTGCTCTCTCAGCCCACTGCTCTCTCAGCCCACTGCTCTCTTAGTCCACTGCTCTCTCAGTCCACTGCTCTCTCAGCCCACTGCTCTCTCAGCCTACTGCTCTCTCAGTCCACTGCTCTCTCAGTCTACTGCTCTCTCAGCCCACTGCTCTCTCAGCCCACTGCTCTCTCAGTCCACTGCTCTCTCAGCCCACTGCTCTCTCAGTCCACTGCTCTCTCAGTCTACTGCTCTCTCAGCCCACTGCTCTCTCAGCCCACTGCTCTCTCAGTCCACTGCTCTCTCAGCCTACTGCTCTCAGCCTACTGCTCTCCCAGCCCACTGCTCTCTCAGCCCACTACTCTCTCAGCCCACTGCTCTCTCAGTCCACTTCTTCTATCAGCCCACTGCTCTCTTAGTCCACTGCTCTCTCAGTCCACTGCTCTCTCAGCCTACTGCTCTCTCAGTCCACTGCTCTCTCAGCCCACTACTCTCTCAGCCCACTGCTCTCTCAGTCCACTTCTTCTATCAGTCCACTGCTCTCTCAGCCCACTTCTCTCTCAGTCCACTTCTTCTGTCAGCCCACTGCTCTCTCAGCCTACTGCTCTCTCAGCCCACTGCTCTCTCAGTCCACTGCTCTCTCAGCCTACTGCTCTCTCAACCCACTGCTCTCTCAGCCTACTGCTCTCTCAGTCCACTGCTCTCTCAGCCTACTGCTCTCTCAGCCCACTGATCTCTCAGCCTACTGCTCACTCAGCCCACTTCTTTCTCAGCCCACTGCTCTCTCTGTCCACTGCTCCTCTGGGCAGGTTGGGATCTGCCTGGGTACAGGACCACAACACACCCGTAGTCTGGGTATCTCAAGACTCTGTTTTAAAACATGAATATGATTGGTTGTGACAGTTGATACTGTATGTCTTTATTATGACTGTGTTATGTAGACCCTATAACTGATTGATCATGTCAATGGTCAGATTTCCAACAGGTTCTGATAAAGGCTTCACTCTGTAACAAGGTAAAATCAATGGTCAGATCTCCAACAGGTTTTACTAAAGGCTTCACTCTGTAACAAGGTAAAATCAATGGTCAGATCTCCAACAGGTTCTGATAAAGGCATCACTCTGTAACAAGGTAACATCAATGGTCAGATCTCCAACAGGTTCTGATAAAGGCACCACTCTGTAACAAGGTAACATCAATGGTCAGATCTCCAACAGGTTCTGATAAAGGCACCACTCTGTAACAAGGTAACATCAATGGTCAGATCTCCAACAGGTTTTACTAAAGGCACCACTCTGTAACAAGGTAACATCAATGGTCAGATCTCCAACAGGTTCTCCAACAGGTTCTGATAAAGGCACCACTCTGTAACAAGGTAAAATCAATGGTCAGATAAAGGCACCACTCCAACAGGTTCTGATAAAGGCACCACTCTGTAACAAGGTAACATCAATGGTCAGATCTCCAACAGGTTTTACTAAAGGCAGCACTCTGTAACAAGGTAACATCAATGGTCAGATCTCCAACAGGTTTTACTAAAGGCAGCACTCTGTAACAAGGTAACATCAATTAGACCTTTATGTCCAATTCTCCTGTTGACTTTTGTTGATATTTAATTCCCACCATGTTTCACGTTCCATGTTTATTGTTTCCTAATGTTACGTGCCCCTAATGTCTATGACACTACAGATCTGAGCATGGCTGTGACCTGACAGGAGAGGTCATATGATGTCTGTGACCTCTGACCTCTGCAGTAGAGCAGTGGTCACATACTCAGTTTAGCAGATGCTACAGCAGGTGCAGCAAAATGCTTGTGTTTCTATCTCCTACACTGTAGTAGAATGTCAAACAAGTACACAATTAATAAATAAGAAAAAAGTAGAAAAGTAGGCAGAGGTACGGGCCTGGTATTCATAGCTGATTTTGAAAAGGCCTTTGATAAAGTACAACTAGAAATTATATATAAATGCCTCGAGTATTTTAATTTTGGAGAATCTCTTATACAGTGGGTTAAATTTGTGTATAGTAACCCTAAATTCAATTTAGTAAATAATGGTCACATCTCTGATAGGAGTGAAACAAGGTTGTCTGTTATCGGCATATTTTTTTATTATGGCAATCAAAATGTTAGCTATTAAAATCTGATCCAACAGTAATATCAAGGGGCTAGAAATCCAGGGTTCAAAAACAAAGGGGTCATTGCACGCTGATGATTCATGTTTTCTTTTAAATCCGCTATCTGGATCCCTGCACAGCCTCATAGAGGATCTAGATACGTTTTCTAACCTCTCTGGATTACAACTGAACTATGATAAATGTACCATATTATGTAATGGATCGCTAATAAATACTACGTTTACATTACCGTCCTGTATAGTACACAAATAAAATGGTCTGATGGTGAAGTAGACATACTCTGTAGTCATATCCCGAAATAAAGAAAGTGATTTCGCTACAATGCTGTACATTTTAATAGAAAGTTAGAAAAAATAGATAATATGTTGCTACCATGGAAAGATAAATACCTGTCTATTTGTGGAAAAACACCATGATTAATTATTTAGTCATATTCCAGTTTACCTATTTACTAACGGTCCTGCCTCCACAGAAAGACTTGTTTAAAAATATATATATATCTTGTTTAAAAATATATTTCACTTTGTTTGGAATGGCAAGCCAGACAAAATGAAACAGACTGATTTATATAACGAATATGAATTCGTAGGGCTGAAATGATGAAATATTATTAAAGAACTGAACCTCTCACTAAAGGCTTCAGTTATACAAAAGTTGTACTTAAATCCAAACTGGTTCTCTAGCAGATTAGTAAGGATGTCTCATCCCATGTTCAAACATTGCCTTATTCCCTTTATTCAGATTACAACCTCTCACGTTTAGTTATTTGAAAATTAAATCATCTCCAGAATATTGCTATTTTTAAAACAAGCAACAGAAAGCTGGTTGCCATTTCAGTTTAATCAACCAGAAAAGACTAAACATAATTTAAAACAAATATTATGGATAAACTCAAATACACTAACTGATTAAAAGAAACATTATAAAAAAAGAAAGAATTTAATAATCTTTGTTCATGAATATCATAAATATGACGGGTGGAGGTATGTCACACGCAGCTTAAATAGATCTATGGAAAGGTCTTCTCTATCTAAAACTACAACCAACTGTCTGCAAAGGTCTGCTCTATCTAAAACTACAACCAACTGTGTGCAAAGGTCTGCTCTATCCAAAACTACAACCAACTGTCTGCAAAGGTCTGCTCTATCTAAAACTACAACCAACTCACTGCAAATGTCTGCTCTATCTAAAACTATAACCAACTCACTACAAAGGTCTGCTCTATCCAAAACTACAACCAACTGTCTGCAAAGGTCTGCTCTATCCAAAACTACAACCAACTCACTGCAAAGGTCTGCTCTATCCAAAACTACAACCAACTCACTGCAAAGGTCTGCTCTATCCAAAACTACAACCAACTCACTGCAAAGGTCTGCTCTATCTAAAACTACAACCAACTGTCTGCAAACGTCTGCTCTATCTAAAACTACAACCAACTCACTGCAAATGTCTGCTCTATCCAAAACTACAACCAACTCACTGCAAAGGTCTGCTCTATCCAAAACTACAACCAACTCACTGCAAAGGTCTGCTCTATCCAAAACTACAACCAACTCACTGCAAAGGTCTGCTCTATCTAAAACTACAACCAACTCACTGCAAATGTCTGCTCTATCCAAAACTACAACCAACTCACTGCAAAGGTCTGCTCTATCCAAAACTACAACCAACTCACTGCAAAGGTCTGCTCTATCCAAAACTACAACCAACTCACTGCAAAGGTCTGCTCTATCCAAAACTACAACCAACTGTCTGCAAAGGTCTGCTCTATCTAAAACTACAACCAACTGACTGCAAAGGTCTGCTCTCTCCAAAACTACAACCAACTGACTGCAAAGGTCTGCTCTATCTAAAACTACAACCAACTGACTGTAAAGGTCTGCTCTATCTAAAACTACAACCAACTGACTGCAAATGTCTGCTCTATCCAAAACTACAACCAACTGATTGCAAAGGTCTGCTCTATCTAAAACTACAACCAACTGATTGCAAAGGTCTGCTCTATCCAAAACTACAACCAACTGCTTGCAAAGGTCTGCTCTATCCAAAACTATAACCAACTGACTGCAAAGGTCTGCTCTATCTAAAACTATAACCAACTGACTGCAAAGGTCTGCTCTATCCAAAACTATAACCAACTGACTGCAAAGGTCTGCTCTATCTAAAACTATAACCAACTGACTGCAAAGGTCTGCTCTATCCAAAACTATAACCAACTGACTGCAACGGTCTGCTCTATCCAAAACTACAACCAACTGACTGCAAAGGTCTGCTCTATCTAAAACTACAACCAACTGATTGCAAAGGTCTGCTCTATCCAAAACTATAACCAACTGACTGCAAAGGTCTGCTCTATCCAAAACTATAACCAACTGACTGCAAAGGTCTGCTCTATCCAAAACTACAACCAACTGACTGCAAAGGTCTGCTCTATCTAAAACTACAACCAACTGATTGCAAAGGTCTGCTCTATCCAAAACTATAACCAACTCACTGCAAAGGTCTGCTCTATCCAAAACTATAACCAACTGACTGCAAAGGTCTGCTCTATCTAAAACTATAACCAACTGACTGCAAAGGTCTGCTCTATCCAAAACTATAACCAACTGACTGCAAAGGTCTGCTCTATCCAAAACTATAACCAACTGACTGCAACGGTCTGCTCTATCCAAAACTACAACCAACTGACTGCAAAGGTCTGCTCTATCTAAAACTACAACCAACTGATTGCAAAGGTCTGCTCTATCCAAAACTATAACCAACTGACTGCAAAGGTCTGCTCTATCCAAAACTATAACCAACTGACTGCAAAGGTCTGCTCTATCCAAAACTACAACCAACTGACTGCAAAGGTCTGCTCTATCTAAAACTACAACCAACTGATTGCAAAGGTCTGCTCTATCCAAAACTATAACCAACTCACTGCAAAGGTCTGCTCTATCCAAAACTATAACCAACTGACTGCAAAGGTCTGCTCTATCTAAAACTACAACCAACTCACTGCAAAGGTCTGCTCTATCTAAAACTACAACCAACTCACTGCAAATGTCTGCTCTATCCAAAACTACAACCAACTCACTGCAAAGGTCTGCTCTATCCAAAACTACAACCAACTCACTGCAAAGGTCTGCTCTATCCAAAACTATAACCAACTCACTGCAAAGGTCTGCTCTATCCAAAACAACTGTCTCTCCAAAACTACAACCAACTGACTGCAAAGGTCTGCTCTATCAAAACTACAACCAACTGACTGCAAAGGTCTGCTCTATCCAAAACTACAACCAACTGACTGCAAAGGTCTGCTCTATCTAAAACTACAACCAACTGACTGCAAAGGTCTGCTCTATCTAAAACTACAACCAAAACTGCTCTATCCAAAACTACAACCAACAAAGGTCTGCTCTATCCAAAACTACAACCAACTGACTGCAAAGGTCTGCTCTATCTAAAACTACAACCAACTGATTGCAAAGGTCTGCTCTATCCAAAACTACAACCAACTGCTTGCAAAGGTCTGCTCTATCCAAAACTATAACCAACTGACTGCAAAGGTCTGCTAAAACTATAACCAACTGACTGCAAAGGTCTGCTCTATCCAAAACTATAACCAACTGACTGCAAAGGTCTGCTCTATCTAAAACTATAACCAACTGACTGCAAAGGTCTGCTCTATCCAAAACTATAACCAACTGACTGCAAAGGTCTGCTCTATCCAAAACTACAACCAACTGACTGCAAAGGTCTGCTCTATCTAAAACTACAACCAACTGATTGCAAAGGTCTGCTCTATCCAAAACTATAACCAACTGACTGCAAAGGTCTGCTCTATCCAAAACTATAACCAACTGACTGCAAAGGTCTGCTCTATCCAAAACTACAACCAACTGACTGCAAAGGTCTGCTCTATCTAAAACTACAACCAACTGATTGCAAAGGTCTGCTCTATCCAAAACTATAACCAAACTGCAAAGGTCTGCTATAACCAAACTGCAAAGGTCTGCTCTATCTAAAACTCTATCTAAAACTATAACCAACTGACTGCAAAAAGGTCTGTCTCTATCCAAAACTATAACCAACTGACTGCAAAGGTCTGCTCTATCCAAAACTATAACCAACTGACTGCAAAGGTCTGCTCTATCCAAAACTACAACCAACTGCTCTATCCAAAACTATAACCAACTGCAAAGGTCTGCTCTATCTAAAACTACAACCAACTGATTGCAAAGGTCTGCTCTATCCAAAACTATAACCAACTGACTGCAAAGGTCTGCTCTATCCAAAACTATAACCAACTGACTGCAAAGGTCTGCTCTATCCAAAACTATAACCAACTGACTGCAAAGGTCTGCTATCTATCCAAAACTACAACCAACTGACTGCAAAGGTCTGCTCTATCTAAAACTACAACCAACTGACTGCAAAGGTCTGCTCTATCCAAAACTATAACCAACTGACTGCAAAGGTCTGCTCTATCCAAAACTATAACCAACTGACTGCAAAGGTCTGCTCTATCTAAAACTATAACCAAACTGCTCTATCCAAAACTATAACCAACTGACTGCAAAGGTCTGCTCTATCCAAAACAAGGTCTGCTATCCAAAACTAACCAATGACTGCAAAGGTCTGCTCTATCCAAAACTATAACCAAAACTCCAAAACTAACCAACTGACTGCAAAGGTCTGCTCTATCCAAAACTATAACCAACTCACTGCAAAGGTCTGCTCTATCCAAAACTACAACCAACTGACTGCAAAGGTCTGCTCTATCCAAAACTATAACCAACTCACTGCAAAGGTCTGCTCTATCTAAAACTATAACCAACTGACTGCAAAGGTCTGCTCTATCCAAAACTATAACCAACTGACTGCAAAGGTCTGCTCTATCTAAAACTATAACCAACTGACTGCAAAGGTCTGCTCTATCCAAAACTATAACCAACTGACTGCAAAGGTCTGCTCTATCCAAAACTACAACCAACTGACTGCAAAGGTCTGCTCTATCTAAAACTACAACCAACTGATTGCAAAGGTCTGCTCTATCCAAAACTATAACCAACTGACTGCAAAGGTCTGCTCTATCCAAAACTATAACCAACTGACTGCAAAGGTCTGCTCTATCCAAAACTACAACCAACTGACTGCAAAGGTCTGCTCTATCTAAAACTACAACCAACTGATTGCAAAGGTCTGCTCTATCCAAAACTATAACCAACTCACTGCAAAGGTCTGCTCTATCCAAAACTATAACCAACTGACTGCAAAGGTCTGCTCTATCTAAAACTATAACCAACTGACTGCAAAGGTCTGCTCTATCCAAAACTATAACCAACTGACTGCAAAGGTCTGCTCTATCCAAAACTATAACCAACTCACTGCAAAGGTCTGCTCTATCCAAAACTACAACCAACTGACTGCAAAGGTCTGCTCTATCCAAAACTATAACCAACTGTCTGCAAAGGTCTGCTCTATCCAAAACTATAACCAACTGTCTGCAAAGGTCTACTCTATCTAAAACTACAACCAACTGATTGCAAAGGTCTGCTCTATCCAAAACTACAACCAACTGATTGCAAAGGTCTGCTCTATCTAAAACTACAACCAACTGATTGCAAAGGTCTGCTCTATCTAAAACTACAACCAACTCACTGCAAAGGTCTGCTCTATCCAAAACTACAACCAACTGACTGCAAAGGTCTGCTCTATCCAAAACTATAACCAACTCACTGCAAAGGTCTGCTCTATCCAAAACTACAACCAACTCACTGCAAAGGTCTGCTCTATCCAAAACTATAACCAACTCACTGCAAAGGTCTGCTCTATCCAAAACTACAACCAACTGACTGCAAAGGTCTGCTCTATCCAAAACTATAACCAACTGACTGCAAAGGTCTGCTCTATCTAAAACTACAACCAACTGTCTGCAAAGGTCTGCTCTATCCAAAACTATAACCAACTCACTGCAAAGGTCTGCTCTATCCAAAACTATAACCAACTCACTGCAAAGGTCTGCTCTATCCAAAACTACAACCAACTGTCTGCAAAGGTCTGCTCTATCCAAAACTACAACCAACTGACTGTAAATGTCTGCTCTATCCAAAACTACAACCAACTGACTGCAAATGTCTGCTCTATCCAAAACTACAACCAACTGATTGCAAAGGTCTGCTCTATCTAAAACTACAACCAACTGATTGCAAAGGTCTGCTCTATCCAAAACTACAACCAACTGATTGCAAAGGTCTGCTCTATCTAAAACTACAACCAACTGATTGCAAAGGTCTGCTCTATCCAAAACTACAACCAACTCACTGCAAAGGTCTGCTCTATCCAAAACTACAACCAACTGATTGCAAAGGTCTGCTCTATCCAAAACTACAACCAACTGATTGCAAAGGTCTGTTCTATCCAAAACTACAACCAACTGATTGCAAAGGTCTGCTCTATCTAAAACTACAACCAACTCACTGCAAAGGTCTGCTCTATCCAAAACTACAACCAACTCACTGCAAAGGTCTGCTCTATCCAAAACTACAACCAACTGATTGCAAAGGTCTGCTCTATCCAAAACTATAACCAACTGACTGCAAAGGTCTGCTCTATCCAAAACTATAACCAACTGACTGCAAAGGTCTGCTCTATCCAAAACTACAACCAACTGACTGCAAAGGTCTGCTCTATCTAAAACTACAACCAACTGATTGCAAAGGTCTGCTCTATCCAAAACTATAACCAACTCACTGCAAAGGTCTGCTCTATCCAAAACTATAACCAACTGACTGCAAAGGTCTGCTCTATCTAAAACTATAACCAACTGACTGCAAAGGTCTGCTCTATCCAAAACTATAACCAACTGACTGCAAAGGTCTGCTCTATCCAAAACTATAACCAACTCACTGCAAAGGTCTGCTCTATCCAAAACTACAACCAACTGACTGCAAAGGTCTGCTCTATCCAAAACTATAACCAACTGTCTGCAAAGGTCTGCTCTATCCAAAACTATAACCAACTGTCTGTAAAGGTCTGCTCTATCTAAAACTACAACCAACTGATTGCAAAGGTCTGCTCTATCCAAAACTACAACCAACTGATTGCAAAGGTCTGCTCTATCTAAAACTACAACCAACTGATTGCAAAGGTCTGCTCTATCTAAAACTACAACCAACTCACTGCAATGGTCTGCTCTATCCAAAACTACAACCAACTGACTGCAAAGGTCTGCTCTATCCAAAACTATAACCAACTCACTGCAAAGGTCTGCTCTATCCAAAACTACAACCAACTCACTGCAAAGGTCTGCTCTATCCAAAACTATAACCAACTCACTGCAAAGGTCTGCTCTATCCAAAACTATAACCAACTCACTGCAAAGGTCTGATCTATCCAAAACTACAACCAACTCACTGCAAAGGTCTGCTCTATCCAAAACTATAACCAACTCACTGCAAAGGTCTGCTCTATCCAAAACTATAACCAACTCACTGCAAAGGTCTGATCTATCCAAAACTACAACCAACTCACTGCAAAGGTCTGCTCTATCCAAAACTATAACCAACTCACTGCAAAGGTCTGCTCTATCCAAAACTATAACCAACTGACTGCAAAGGTCTGCTCTATCTAAAACTACAACCAACTGTCTGCAAAGGTCTGCTCTATCCAAAACTATAACCAACTCACTGCAAAGGTCTGCTCTATCCAAAACTATAACCAACTCACTGCAAAGGTCTGCTCTATCCAAAACTACAACCAACTGTCTGCAAAGGTCTGCTCTATCCAAAACTACAACCAACTGACTGTAAATGTCTGCTCTATCCAAAACTACAACCAACTGACTGCAAATGTCTGCTCTATCCAAAACTACAACCAACTGATTGCTGTACTGCAAAGGTCTGCTCTATCTAAAACTACAACCAACTGATTGCAAAGGTCTGCTCTATCCAAAACTACAACCAACTGATTGCAAAGGTCTGCTCTATCCAAAACTACAACCAACTGATTGCAAAGGTCTGCTCTATCTAAAACTACAACCAACTGATTGCAAAGGTCTGCTCTATCCAAAACTACAACCAACTGATTGCAAAGGTCTGCTCTATCTAAAACTACAACCAACTGATTGCAAAGGTCTGCTCTATCCAAAACTACAACCAACTGATTGCAAAGGTCTGCTCTATCCAAAACTACAACCAACTGATTGCAAAGGTCTGCTCTATCCAAAACTACAACCAACTGATTGCAAAGGTCTGCTCTATCTAAAACTACAACCAACTGATTGCAAAGGTCTGCTCTATCTAAAACTACAACCAACTGTCTGCAAAGGTCTGCTCTATCTAAAACTACAACCAACTGACTGCAAATGTCTGCTCTATCCAAAACTACAACCAACTGTCTGCAAAGGTCTGCTCTATCTAAAACTACAACCAACTGACTGCATCATTACCACAAAAATGGAGGAGGCAAGTGGAAAGAAGAGAATGAAAGGAACTTATTTGTCAGTCCAACAGTAAAGACCAAAATTGTGATAATTAAAAAATATACACATTTAATTTAAAGACCAAAAAATGGACAGCTGAGTCATACAGGTTGCAAAATAGAAGAGCTTTTCGATGTGCCGATTTCATGGCACATGGTTTATGAACTGATAAATAAAACAATGCCAGATTCAGAACTTAGTCTTTCAATGTAAATTATTATACATCATTCTTGCAACCAATAGAATGTTAAATATACTGTATGAGGGACACAACCATCCAAGCTCTACAGATTTAGCTGCGAAGAGGCATAAACATTAGATCACTTGTTTTGGTACTGCCCATATGTAGGTTCAGGAATGTCTGAAGAATTGCAACATTTACCTGGAGCTATCTTTGTAAATAGCACTGCTAGGTGACTTGAAAAGCCACAGTCAAACAATCAATAATATAATACAACTTTTAGGAATATATTAATCTTTAATTTACAATCTGTAGAAACTGTGAGAATATGAAGGTTTATAACTTTTGTGAAACATTACAGCACAATGGAAAATATATGGCAGCTAGAAATCTAAACTGTATGGTCCTCAGAGATAGATGGGAAGGGTTGAGGGGAGCTGACGACTGGGACTGGATGGTCTTCAGAGATAGATGGGAGGGGTTGAGGGGACCTGAAGACTGGGACTGAATGGTCTTCAGAGATATATGGGAGGGGTTGAGGGGACCTGAAGACTGGGACTGGATGGTCTTCAGAGATAGATGGGAGGGGTTGAGGAGAGCTGAAAGCTGGGACTGGATGGTCTTCAGAGATCGATGGGAGGGGTTGAAGGGACCTGAAGGCTGGGACTGGATGGTCTTCGGAGATAGATGGGAGGGGTTGAAGGAACCTGAAGGCTGGGACTGGATGGTCTTCAGAGATAGATGGGAGGGGTTGAGGGGAGCTGAAGGCTGGGACTGGATGGTCTTCAGAGATAGATGGGAGGGGTTGATGGGAGCTGAAGGCTGGGACTGGATGGTCTTCAGAGATAGATGAGAGGGGTTGAGGGGACCTGAAGACTGGGACTGGATGTTCTTCAGATATAGATGGTAGGGGTTGAGGGGAGCTGAAGGCTGGGACTGGATGGTCTTCAGAGATAGATGGGAGGGGTTGAGGGGAGCTGAAGGCTGGGACTGGATGGTCTTCAGAGATAGATGGGAGGGGTTGATGGGAGCTGAAGGCTGGGACTGGATGGTCTTCAGAGATAGATGAGAGGGGTTGAGGAGAGCTGAAGGCTGGGACTGGATGGTCTTCAGAGATAGATGGGAGGGGTTGAGGGGAGCTGAAGGCTGGGACTGGATGGTCTTCAGAGATAGATGGGAGGGGTTAAGGGGAGCTGAAGGCTGGGACTGGATGGTCTTCAGAGATAGATGGAAGGGGTTGGAGTGGAGCCGAAGGCTGGGACTGGATGGTCTTCAGAGATAGATGGGAGGGGTTGAGGGGAGCTGAAGGCTGGGACTGGATGGTCTTCAGAGATAGATGGGAGGGGTTGAGGAGAGCTGAAGACTGGGACTGGATGGTCTTCAGAGATAGATGGGAGGGGTTGTGGGGAGCTGAAGGCTGGGATGGTCTTCAGAGATAGATGGGAGGGGTTGAGGGGAGCTGAAGACTGGGACTGGATGGTCTTCAGAGATAGATGGGAGGGGTTGAGGAGAGCTGAAGGCTGGGACTGGATTGTCTTCAGAGATAGATGGGAGGGGTTGAGGAGAGCTGAAGACTGGGACTGGATGGTCTTCAGAGATAGATGGGAGGGGTTGTGGGGAGCTGAAGACGGGGACTGGGTGGTCTTCAGTGATAGATGGGAGCGGTTGAAAGTAGCTGAAGGCTGGGATGGTCTTCAGAGATAGATGGGAGGGGTTGAGGGGAGCTAAAGGCTGGGATGGTCTTCAGAGATAGATGGGAGGGGTTGAGGGGACCTGAAGACTGGGACTGGATGGCCAGACAATAAGATATTTTCATCTCATCTGGAGTGAGTCAAAAGAGTTTCTTTATCTCAATGTTTTCTGTAGGTAACTAGCCTCCTATTCATCAATTTCCTGAACACACATGTTCACATGCAAACACACACATCCTGTATGTCACCAGACATGCCACCAGGGGTCTTTTCACAGTCCCCAAATCCAGAACAAATTCAAGAAAACGTACAGTATTATATAGAGCCCTTATTGCATGGAACTTCCTTAAATCTCATATTGCTCAAATAAACAAGGAAGAGTAGCTGCTGCTTTTGCAACAGCTAATGAGGATCCTAATAAAATACCAAAATATCAATACCAAATAAAGTGCAAGGATGGAAAAAGTGATGAAATCTCAAAAGGTAACATCCCCACCTTGGGGTTGTGGATCTGTATCTGAGCTAGATAGGTGTGTTCAGATTGAGAGGTAACGTCCCCATCTAGGGGTTGTGGATCTGTATCTGAGCTAGATAGGTGTGTTCAGATGGAGAGGTAACGCCCCCATCTAGGGGTTGTGGGATCTGTATCTGAGCTAGATAGGTGTGTCCTGATGGAGAGGTAACGCCCCCATCTAGGGGTTGTGGGATCTGTATCTGAGCTAGATAGGTGTGTCCTGATGTAACGCCCCCATCTGGGATCTGATCTGGAGATAGGTCCTGAAGGTAACCCCCATCTAGGGGTTGTGGGATCTGTATCTGAGCTAGATAGGTGTGTCCTGATGGAGAGGTAACGCCCCCATCTAGGGGTTGTGGGATCTGTATCTGAGCTAGATAGGTGTGTCCTGATGGAGAGGTAACAACCCCATCTAGGGGTTGTGGGATCTGTATCTGAGCTAGATAGGTGTGTCCTGATGGAGAGGTAACAACCCCATCTAGGGGTTGTGGATCTGTATCTGAGCTAGATAGGTGTGTCCTGATGGAGAGGTAACGCCCCCATCTAGGGGTTGTGGGATCTGTATCTGAGCTAGATAGGTGTGTCCTGATGGAGAGGTAACGCCCCCATCTAGGGGTTGTGGGATCTGTATCTGAGCTAGATAGGTGTGTCCTGATGGAGAGGTAACACCCCCATCTAGGGGTTGTGGGATCTGTATCTGAGCTAGATAGGTGTGTCCTGATGGAGAGGTAACGTTCCCATCTAGGGGTTGTGGGATCTGTATCTGAGCTTGATAGATGTGTCCTGATGGAGAGGTAACGCCCCCATCTAGGGGTTGTGGGATCTGTATCTGAGCTAGATAGGTGTGTCCTGATGGAGAGGTAACATCCCCATCTAGGGGTTGTGGGATCTGTATCTGAGCTAGATAGATGTGTTCACTGCGAAGCACAAACACCAACCACACTATCCAGATGTTGTTTTTTCTTATTTTGTTGTGTCATTCTGAATGATTTAAATGCATTATATCCACATGTTGTGTTTTTAAATGTTCAAATAAATAAAATAAAATAAATCTCCCCTCCTCGTTCCCCCTCCCCCTCCACCTCCTGTTCTGTTCCCCTCCTCACCTCCCTCCCTTTCTTCCTCCTCCCTCCCCCTCAGATTCCGGGCATATCCAGAGTGTGGGTGTTGTCATCTCCCAGAGTGAGAAAGAGAGAGAGAGCATGTCTGGACAGCACAACATCACCAGGACAGCCGATAACAGCGGTTGCCAGATTGGGTAATGTCCTGGCCATCTGTGACATTCTAGAAGATTGAGTGGGATTTTGCCTCTGATTGAGCTCACAGTTGTTAATAGAATCTGGCAGCACTGGATAGCAGTATTCCCCAACACTAATACATACTGTATCTACAGACAAGAGAGGGGAAGAGATGGGGAGAGAGGGAGCAAGGGGAAGAGAGAGGGGGGAAAGGGGAAGAGAGGGGAAGAGAGGGGGAAGAGGGGAAGAGAGGGGAAGAGGGAAGAGAGGGGAAGAAGGGGAAGAGAGGGGAAGGGGAAAAAGCGAGGGAAGAGAGGAAGAGAGGGAAGGAAGGGGAGAGAGAGGGGAAGAGAGGAAGAGGTAATAGAGGGGGAAGAGAGGAAGCGAGGGGAAGAGAGGGGAAAAGAGCAAGCGAGGGGAAGAGAGGAAGCGAGGGGAAGAGAGGAAGTGAGGGGAAGAGAGGGGAAAAGAGGAAGCGAGGGGAAGAGAGGAAGTGAGGGGAAGAGGGGAAGAGGAGGAAGAGAGGGGAAGAGAGGAGGAAGGGGAAGTGAGGGAAGAGAGGAAGAGGGGAAGAGAGGAAGCGAGGGGAAGAGAGGAAGAGAGGGGAAAGGGGAAGAGAGGAAGTGGTAATAGGGGGAAGAGAGGAAGCGATTGGAAGAGAGGAAGTGAGGGGAAGAGAGGGGAAGAGAGGGGAAGAGAGGGGAAGAGAGGGGAAGAGAGGAAGTGGTAATAGAGGGAAGAGAGGAAGCGAGTGGAAGAGAGGAAGTGAGGGGAAGAGAGGGGAAGAGAGGGGAAGAGAGAGGAAGAGAGGGGAAGAGAGGGGAAAAGAGGGGAAGAGAGGAAGCGAGGGGAAGAGAGGAAGCGAGGGGAAGAGAGGAAGCGAGGGGAAGAGAGGAAGCGAGGGGAAGAGAGGGGAAGAGAGGGGAAGAGAGGAAGCGAGGGGAAGAGAGGGGAAGAGAGGGGAAGAGAGGGGGAAGAGAGGAAAGAGAGGGGAAGAGGGAAGAGAGGGGAAAGAGAGGGGAAGAGAGGCGAGGGGAAGAGAGGGGAAGGGGAAGACAGGGGAAGAGAGGAAGAGGTAATAGGGGGGAAGAGCGGAAGAGAGGGGAAGAGGGAAGCGAGGAAGGAGGAAGAGGGAAGAGAGTGGAAGAGAGGGGGAAGTGAGGGGAAGAGAGGAAGTGAGGGGAAGAGAGGAAGAGGGGAAGAGAGGGGAAGAGGGGAAGAGAGGGGAAGAGAGTGAGGGGAAGAGGAAAGGGAAGAGAGGAAGCGAGGGGAAGAGAGGAGGGGAAGAGAGGAAGTGAGGGGGGAATAGGGGGAAGAGAGGAAGTGAGGGGAAGAGAGGAAGCGAGGGGAAGAGAGGAAGCGAGGGGAAGAGAGGAAGTGAGGGGAAGAGAGAGAGGGGGAAGAGAGGAAGAGGTAATAGGGGGAAGAGCGGAAGCGAGTGGAAGAGAGGAAGTGAGGGGAAGAGAGGAAGTGAGGGGAAGAGAGGAAGCGAAGGGGAAGAGAGGGGAAGAGAGGAAGCGAGGGGGAAGGGGAAGCGAGTGGAAGAGAGGTAATAGGGGGAAGAGAGGAAGCGAGGGGAAGAAGCGAGGGGAAGAGAGGAAGTGAGGGAAGCGAGGGGAAGAGAGGAAGTGGAAGAGAGGAAGCGAGGGAAGAGAGGGGAAGAGAGGGGAAGAGGTAATAGGGGGAAGAGAGGAAGCGAGTGGAAGAGGGAAGAGAGGGGAAGAGAGGAAGAGTAGGGGGAAGAGAGGAAGGGGAAGAGAGGAAGCGAAGCGGGGGGAAGAGAGGGGAGAGGGAAGAGAGGGAAGAGAGAGTAATAGGGGAAGAGAGGAAGCGAGTGGAAGTGAGGGGAAGAGAGGAAGCGAGGGGAAGAGAGGAAGCGAGGGGAAGAGAGGGGAAGAGGTAATAGGGGGAAGAGAGGAAGCGAGGGGAAGAGAGGGGAAGAGAGGAAGCGAGGGGAAGAGAGGGGAAGAGAGGGGAAGAGGTAATAGGGGGAAGAGAGGGGAAGAGAGGGGAAGAGGTAATAGGGGGAAGAGAGGAAGCGAGGGGAAGAGAGGAAGAGAGTGGAAGAGAGAGAGAGGAAGAGAGGGGAAGAGAGGAAGCGAGTGGAAGAGAGAGAGAGGAAGAGAGGGGAAGAGGTAAGAGGGGGAGGAGTTTCATGTCTCCCCTGCTGCTTTTTGATGGATAGGCCTCGCTGCAGGTCATCATAAAACACACAGAGCAACACTCTCAACATGATTAACTACAAACAAGCACGTGTTCCCAGACACTGTACTGCATATTGCAATACCTCAAGCTGTCAATCACTACAGTAATGCGTGCTTTACAGCCTTAATTTGTCAGGGCATGGACTTTACAACGTGTTGGAAAGGTTCCACAGGGATGCTGGCCCATGTTGACTAGTATGCTTCCCACAGTTGTGTCAAGTTAGCTGGATGTCTTTTGGGTGGTGGACCATTCTTGTGACACACGGGAAACAGTTGAGTATGAAAAACCTAACAGCATTGTAATTCTTCACACGAACCAGTGTGCCTGGCACCTACAACCACAGCCCGTTCAAAGGAACTTAAATATTTTGTCTCGCCCATTCACCCTCCCATTCATGTCTCAGCTGTTTCCTTTAACGTGTCTCCTCCCATTCATCTACACTGATTGAAGTGGATTTAACAAGTGACATCAATAAGGATAATAGCTTTCACCTGGTCAGTATATGTCATGGAAAGAGCAGGTTGTCACGGCCGTTGAAAGAAGTAGACCAAAGTGCAGCGTGGTGAGCGGACATATTCCTTTTTATTAGGATGACGCCAACAAAAACAATACAAACACAACCGTGAAGCTTAAGGGTTATGTGCCACAAACAAAGCTAACTTCCCACACTGAAAGGAGGGAAAAGGGCTACCTAAGTATGGTTCCCAATCAGAGACAACAATAGACAGCTGTCCCTGATTGAGAACCATACCCGGCCAAAACATAGAAATACAAAAACATAGAAAACAAAAACATAGAATGCCCACACCAAATCACACCCTGACCAAACCAAAAAGAGACATAAAAAGGCTCTCTAATGTCAGGGCGTGACACAGGTGTTCTTAATGTTTTGTATACTCAGTGTACAGTATTTATTAAGGGAGGCCTCTCCCGGGTCACTGGGGTGTCTCCATGGGAATTATAGTCTGTGTGTACTCCCACTGACCTTTTGGAGCAGTAACCCTCTTTGAAGGCCGGCTGAGACAGTGGGAAGTAAAGGACTTACAGTGGGGCAAAAATGATTTAGTCAGCCACAAATTGTGCAAGTTCTCCCACTTCAAAAGATGAGACAGGCCTGTAAATTTCATCATAGGTACACTTCAACTATGACAGACAAAATGAGGAGAAAAAATCCAGAAAATCACATTGAGGACTTTTAATGCATTTATTTGCAAATTATGGTGGAAAATAAGTATTTTGTCACCTACAAACAAGCTAGATTTCTGGCTCTCACAGACCTGTAACTTCTTCTTTAAGAGGCTCCTCTGTCCTCCACTCGTTACCTGTATTAATGGCACCTGTTTGAACTTGTTATCAGTATAAAAGACACCTGTCCACAACCTCAAACAGTCACACTCCAAACTCCACTATGGCCAAGACCTGTCAAAGGACACCAGAAACAAAATTGTAAACCTGCACTAGGCTGGGAAGACTGAATCTGCAATAGGTAAGCAGCTTGGTTTGAAGAAATCAACTGTGGCAGCAATTATTAGGAAATGGAAGACATACAAGACCACTGATAATCTCCCTCGATCTGGGGCACCACGCAAGATCTCACCCCGCGGGGTCAAAATGATCACAAGAACGGAGAGCAAAAATCCCAGAACCACACGGGGGGACCTAGTGAATGACCTGCAGAGAGCTGGGACCAAAGTAACAAAGCCTACTATCAGTAACACACTACGCCGCCAGGGACTCAAATCCTGCAGTGCCAGACGTTTCCCACTGCTTAAGCCAGTACATGTCCAGGCCCGTCTGATGTTTGCTAGAGAGCATTTGGATGATCCAGAAGAAGATTGGGAGAATGTCATATGGTCAGATGAAACCAAAATATAACTTTTTGGTAAAAACTCAACTCGTCGTGTTTGGAGGACAAAGAATGCTGAGTTGCATCCAAAGAACACCATACCTACTGTGAAGCATGGGGGTGGAAACATCATGCTTTGGGGCTGTTTTTCTGCAAAGGGACCAGGACGACTGATCCGTGTAAAGGAAAGAATAAATGGGGACATGTATCGTGAAATTTTGAGTGATAACCTCCTTCCATCAGCAAGGGCATTGAAGATGAAACGTGGCTGGGTCTTTCAGCATGACAATGATCCCAAACACACCGCCAGGGCAACGAAGGAGTGGCTTCGTAAGAAGCATTTCAAGGTCCTGGAGTGGCCTAGCCAGTCTCTAGATCTCAACCCCATAGAAAATCTTTGGAGGGAGTTGAAAGTCCATGTTGCCCAGCAACAGCCCCAAAATATAACTGCTCTAGAGGATATCTGCATGGAGGAATGGGCCAAAATACCAGCAACAGTGTGTGAAAACCTTGTGAAGACTTACAGAAAACGTTTGACCTCTGTCATTGCCAACAAAGGGTATATAACAAAGGATTGAGATAAACTTTTGTTATTGACCAAATACTTATTTTCCACCATAATTTGCAAAATAATTAATAAAAAATCCTACAATGTGATTTTCTGCAAAAAAAAATCATCTAATTTTGTCTGTCATAGTTGAAGTGGACCTATGATGAAAATTATAGGTCTCTCTCATCTTTTTAATTGGGAGAACTTGCACAATTGGTGGCTGACTAAATACTTTTTTGCCCCACTGTAGATGTTCACACTGAACACACACACACACACACACACACACACACACACACACACACACACACACACACACACACACACACACACACACACACACACACACACACACACACACACACACACACACACACACACACACACACACACTGTCTCACTCCCCACTCCCTAAACTACTGATCCAAGATGGCGTAGCAGTGCAGACGTGTTTGTTGATGTCCCATGTAAATGTAGTCTTTTTTTCATCTCTTTTTGTATATATTTCAATCTTTTTCCATTTTTAAATTAAATATACCTTCCGGCAACCCGACACACCCAATGTGATACGGATCCACTATTTCTAGACCTTATCGCTAGAACCTCCATTAGAAGCTAGCAATCAGCTGCTAACCAGCTAATTAGCTACTAGCTATTTAGTCATTGTTAGCCACTGCTAGCGGCTTTAACCTCTAGCTCAGATACCAGCCACTTTTATCCTGGATAACACCCGTCAGTCCGCACAACGCGATATCAACCCTGAGCATATCAGGACTGCTTTTCTCCACCATTACTCCAGATTACTGGACCATTATTCCAGATCCTCGCAGCTAGCTAGCTGCTACCAAGTGGCCCAGCCCCGAAGCTAGCCTTTGAACCAGGCCCATCTCCCGGGCCTGCTCAATTGACCCTATGATCATTCGGCTACACAACTGATGCCTCCCGGACTCTTCACTAACACGACTAGATTCCTGCCGTAAGCTCTGGACCTTTGCATAGGATCATCGCAACTAGTTGGTGCGATCACCCACCAACAGTTCACCCACCAAAAGATCACCCACCAACAGTTCACCCACCAACAGTTCACCCACCAACAGTTCACCCACCAACAAATCACCCACCAACTTTTGAATCCCACCGTACCTTCTCCGCTGTGCATTCCGGTTTCCGAGCTGGTCACGGGTGCACCTCAGCCACGCTCAACGTCCTAAACAATATCATAACCGCCATCGATAAAAGACAGTACAGTGCAGCCATCTAGATCGACCTGGCCAAGGCTTTCGACTCAATCACTGTATTCTTATCGGCAGACTCAACAGCCTTGGTTTCTCAAATGACTGCCTCGCCTGGTGCACCAACTACTTCTAAGATAGAGTTCAGTGTGTCAAATCGGACAGCCTGTTGTCCGGACCTCTGTCAGTCTCTATGGGGGTACCACAGGGTTCACTTCCCGGGCAGACTCTTTGCTCTGTATATATCAATGATGTCGCTCTTGCTGCTGGTGAGTCTCTGATCCACCTCTATGCAGATGACACCATTCTGTATACTTCTGGCCCTTCTTTGGAAACTGTGTTAATAAACCTCCAAACAAGCTTCAATACCATACAACACTCCTTCCGTGGCCTCTAACTGCTCTTAAACGCTAGTAAAACTCTTCAACTGATCGCTGCCCGCACCCGCCTGCCCGACTAGCATCACTACTCTGGACGGTTCTGACTTAGAATATGTGGACAACGACAAATACCAAGGTGTCTGGCTAGACTGTAAACTCTCTTTCCATACTCATATTAAGCATCTCCAATCCAAAATTAAATCTAGAATCGGCTTCCTATTTCGCATCCTTCATTCACGCTGCCAAACATACCCTTGTAAAACTGACTATCCTACCGATCCTCGACTTCGGCGATGTCATTAACAAATTAGCCTCCAACACTCTACTCAGCAAACTGGATGCAGTCTATCACAGTGCCATCCGTTT
>NC_060195.1:15608945-15626445 GCF_021184085.1 Oncorhynchus gorbuscha | reverse complement strand
TGCAACTGCGACCTGGCCAAGATAAAGCGTAGCAATTCGACACATACAACAACACATGGGGACAAAGACATGGGGACAAAGATCATACTTTTTGGAGAAATGTCCTCTGGTCTGATTAAACAAAAATAGAACTGTTTGGCCATAATGACCATCGTTAGGTTTGGAGGAAAAAGGTGGACTCTTGCAAGCCGAAGAACACAATCCCAACCGTGAAGCACAGGGGTGGCAGCATCATGTTGGGGGTGCTTTGCTGCAGGAGGGACTGGTGCACTTCACAAAATAGATGGCATCATGAGAAAGTCAAATTATGTGGATATATTGAAGCAACATCTCAAGACATCAGTCAGGAAGTTAAAGCTTGGTTGCAAATGGTTCTTCCAAATGGACAATGACCCCAAGCATACTTCTGAAGTTGTGGCAAAATGGCTTAATTAAGAACAACAAAGTCAAGGTATTGGAGTGACCAACACAAAGCCCTGACCTCAATCCCATAGAAAATTTGTGGGCAGAACTGAAAAAGCGTGTGCGAGCAAGGAGGCCTACAAACCTGACTCAGTTACACCAGCTCTGTCAGGAGGAATGGGGTAAAATTCTTATGGAATGCTTCCCGAAACTTAAAAGTTAAACAATTTAAAGGTAATGCTACCAAATACTAATTGAGTGTATGTAAACTTCTGACCCACTGGGAATGTGATGAAAGAAATAAAAGCTGAAATAAATCATTCTCTATACTATTATTCTGACATTTCACATTCTTAAAATAAAGTGGTGATCCTAACTGATCTAAAACAGGGGATTTTTACTAGGATTAAATGTCAGGAATTGTGAAAAACGTAGTTTAAATGTATTTGGCTAAGGTGTATGTAAACATCCCACTTCAACTGTAGGTGTGGGCCTAACTAAGAAAGTGATATATAACTAACTTCTGCTAAATTACTATCACTTATCTAGTTCTATCAGATCCATGGAGAAGACTAAACGAAGGTAGAGAGAAGGACAGGATTACTGAATGGAGAACAGCCTTGGTGCAGGAAGGCTTGGGGAAAACACTCTGCCTGCAGCATGGGTGAAGCTTTGCACCGACTGGCACGGCACAGTAAGGTGGCAAACCGACAGTCATTCCAACTATTCTGGACGTGGACACTTTTCTATAGCCTATCACTAGGCAACAGCCACCAACAATACCATTCTCTGCTCCATTCTCAGTAAAATGTTGTTCTGGACGTTTAATAAATTGTCAACAAAATTATGAAAATCTTAAACAGGCAATTAGATTACAATTAGCCTTCGTTAAGCATGAAATAAAACACTGGCTTGTACAGCAGTATGGTGCAATTAATAAAGGTGCAATTTATGCGCAAATCGCTATTGTTTGATTTATAAAATCCAGTTGCAAATTTTTAGATGCATAATAGCTTACTTTTTGTCAGTTAACACTATGGATTAATTTGAAATGAAAAACGGATTAAGACTGACACTTACATCTGTTGTTGGTGTCCATCCCGGTGGAAGTAACGGATGAGAGAGAGGTGGTTTCCCGGGCTCACCCAGAGAGCGTGACGGAGAACAGCCCATGTGAGACCGCGCAGACAGCTACACTTGATACATAGCAGACTCTCTCTCTCTGTCTCTCTCAATGAAGTTAGTGAGAAAAGAACAGCCCGCTCTTTGCTGGGTCCTAAAGCTATAAAGTCAAAGTACAGTATGGCAATAGCCCTAACTACCTATATCCAGTGACGGCCATCATTCAGGTTATGTGGTGCTCAACCACATTTTTTGCAAACAATAACATGCATATTTTGCATGTTACTTTGGCATTAATACGTGTCACACATCAGTTTGCAAACAATGTAAAAATATATACATACATACTTGAGTTAATAAAGCTGCATACAAACATGGCCTATTTTTTGTATTCTTCAGTAAGGCAGCTCTAAAGTGCAGGTGTTTCAGCCTAGCACAGTGCTTTCTGTGGTGGTGGTGGGGCAAGCAAGCAGAAAATATGGAGCCTTATGCCGTGATTGGCTCACTTCTCTGTCACTCATGGGGACACTACGTCACCGCCAAGTCTAAGGGTAGAGCTCTAAAAGTCTAGCCCCTTGGGTGGTGCCATAGAGTTATATTTGAGGTGCCCATCCATAAAGGCTCAAGGTCATGATGTAAAATCACATCATATGTACAGTAGCTTTGATTGAACTGATCATGTCAACATCATACTTCCAAAGCCTTAGCTAGCAGTCATCATCATGAATCAAGGTGACAATCTACTGTCAAATCTTATTTAATCCTTGACATATGAGGATAAATAATGAAGAGAAATTATTGATAAAACATATTGGTGCATGTTGACCATTGAACATTACATAACAAGTTGGAAATCACAAATTCAACAATGAGTGGTTTGGAAGGAATCATTTGCTAACTGCAAGCATTGCAAATCAATCATTAGCCTGCAATTTAGTGGAGTGGCTGTGTGGTCCTGAGATTAAGATTAAGGGTCTCTTTTCCTAGTTTAAAATGATTAACATTCAACATTGGCCATGCTGTCAATGAAGCATGATTTGTGCCGTGCTCAAAAGAACTGTTAACTCAGAACTGCAAAATCTGACTTAAGTGAGTTCAAGACAACTGAAAACTCGTGAAAAATGAGATACGACTGGGAAAATATGTTTTGAACTTTCATCCAACTCAGAGAATGCCAGACTTTGATGACAAAATTTGATTACAACATTTTCTCACGAAGGCCCACCGCTCCACCTTCCTGTTCAAGTTTAAGTGAACACAACACAACCAAGTGAGTCCAAACATCTCTTGTATGCTGCTGCATAAATTATGTAATATGCCAGGGAGATATGTAACCTGTAGCTAAGAATGTAGTACTAAGTGTGTGTTGTGTAGTAAGCTGTTAGTAGCCCATGTGCCTCACCCTAATAATTTGGTCAATTTCCACCTCTTAATTTCGACTTGGTGGTGAACATGTAACCTATAACCTGTTTTTTAGAAATGTAATCATCGAATATTGTAAGAGCTTTCATTGTCTGCTTATATGCCCCCTTTATTTATCCTACGGTTCTGAATTGGTGTACAAGGGGAACACTGTAAGAACGGCCCATGTTCTGAATTCTGTAGCTGTACATTTCAAAGTGCTGAACAAATAGTTGTATTGACTATGTCCATCCTAGCTCATTAACCTCTTGCTCCTACCTGACACGCAGGCGTCCCATCTAGACATCTGGAAATGCAAATGCGCTACGCTAAATGCTAGTAGTACTAGTTAAAACTCAAACGTTCATTAAAATACACATGCAGGGTATTGAATTAAAGCTACACTCGTTGTGAATCCAGGCAACAAGTCAGATTTTTAAAATGCTTTTCGGCGAAAGCATGAGAAGCTATTATCTGATAGCATGTAACACCCCAAAAGACCCGCAGGGGACGTAAACAAAATAATTAGCATAGTCGTCGCTACACAAACCGCACAAATAAAGTATAAAACATTCATTACCTTTGACCATCTTCTTTGTTGGCACTCCTAGATGTCCCATAATCTCTATTGGGTCTTTTTTTCGATTAAATCGGTCCATATATAGTCTAGATATCGATCTATGAAAACTGTGTGATAAACGGAAAAAAATAGCGTCTTATAACGTAAAAGTCATTTTTTTTTTTTTTTTAAGTCGACGATTAACTTTCACAAAACACTTTGAAATACTTTTGTAATGCAACTTTAGGTATTAGTACACGTTAATAAGCGATCAAATTGATCACGAGGCGATGTATATTCTATATGGGGTAATAATCGTCTGGAAATAATGTCCGGGTAAATCTCAACCAAAATATCCGGTCGGAGACCTGAACAAATGGCTTGTCTCTTCTTCATTTGACCAAGAAACAAAGCCTAGGCAAATGACAAGACTGTTGACATCGTGTGGAAGCTGTAGGTATTGCAACCTCAGCCCCATTTAATGTGGTTCGCCTTTAACAATGGGTTGAAGTGGCGGATGGATGTATTTTTCAATTTTCAGTGATCAGATTTTCCTGCGCTTTTCGATGAAACGCACGTTCTGTTATAGTCACAGCCGTGATTTAACCAGTTTTATAAACGTCTGAGTGTTTTCTATCCACACATACTAATCATATGCATATACTATATTCCTGGCATGAGCAGCAGGGCGCTGAAATGTTGCGCGATTTTTAACAGAATGTTCGAAAAAATAGGGGGTAGGAGTAACAGGTTAATGACTTATCCGCTTGTCGTCCCCTTATACCATAGTTTGTACATCTCAATTTTCAGCAGAAACCGCATTTGTTTAAGAAAGTCAGCCATATCAGCTATGTTTGTTTAAAAGACAGTAAATGAGGCTGAATGAGTTGTTCCGCTGCCAGACAAGGCCCCGCTGATATCCAGGTGTAGCAGTGATATAGTGCAGTTAATGTATTGTTTAGTGTTGTGTTGTGGCTTTGTTGGAGATTCATCTTACATGTTTAATTTTTTGCCCCACCAAGATTTACATGCTAAAATGGCCACTGCCTACATCTAACTGCAAGAAGGTCTGGACCTTAACAGCACAGATAGTTGTGGGTTCACCCCATGGTGCAGAGGCACAACATACAGACACGCATATGAATTAATTGATTGATCGATTGACAGTCACATACACATGAAATCAGTATTTTATTGGAATAAATGATACATGATGTAACTGTGAAAAGGAGAGAGTTACAGTATGTTTTATAGATTCAAAATAAAACAAATTATACAATTCATAAAATAAGTCCTGGACTCTCTATTGAAAATGCTTTTTAGTCCAGGAGTAGGATTAATCTGTGTTAAGGAAATCAACCCTTTATACATTGTGATAGGCATGTTTATCTGCAACATACATATTGTGACTGGATACGTCTTCATAACTGCAAGCAAGTGTCTATAACTGTATGTTAACCAAGCTGCACACTTCTCATTTCATGTCTGAAATACAAACTGTATTTAATGTTTGTTTATGCAATGTTCCAAGATGAATACGTATTCATAATTCAACTAAAGAGTGACATTATCCCCGTGTGTAACCAAAAGTGTTCCCTCTATCACAACGTTACAGCAGGTACGTCTAGCATGTGTTTGTTTCCCTGACAGTGAATACATCCAGTCTGTAGTCTATCATTGCGTGAATAATTATCTTAACTGGTGGACCAAAAAGTATTGTGTTTGACCTAGTCTCACCTTTCAAGGTTTGTTCAGATACCAGCACGGATTCACTGAAGTATCTTTTGCGGTACATATTCACTATCTAACTTTGGGTTTAATGATCAGAAATATATTTTCATGATGTAATACAAATATAGGTATGATGTCATTAAAAGATGGGTATGATGTCATTAAAAGATGGGTATGATGTCATTAGAAGATGGCTGCCAGCATCACTGAAAACCAAAAGATACTAGTGATAAAGTGAAAGAAGAAAAAGGAGAAATGATCATCAGTAAGCACCATTTCAAAAACTAAAACAAAAGCATTGTTTGTTCATTCGTCCATCCATCCATTCATCTATTCAATCACTCTGACAAAGTGGTGTAAATGATATCTATATTCTAGTCATTCAGTTTGCTGGTGCTGCACACTAACAGTTTATAAAATAATCCACAATAGTAAGGCAAAGCCAAAAGTATCCTGACTTCCGTGTCTCTCCCTCTGTCTCTCTCTTTCTCTCTCTCTAGACCCCGTGGGGAGCATTTAGTTCGGTCTGTGGCAGTGAGATTACACATTCTCCTCGCTTCCTCTGTCTGTCTGCCTGTTTGCCTGTCTGCTTGTCTGTCTCTCTCTCTCTGTATGTCTGTCTTTCTGCAGCAACACTCTTGTTCTGCTGTAAATTTTCTCTCTCTCTATCGCTCTCAATCTCAGTTTTCATTAACAGTCTCTCTCTCGCTCTCTCGCTTTATCTCTCTGTTTTCATTAAGTCTCTCCCTCTCTCTCTCTCTGATTTCATTCACAGTCTCTCTCTCTCTTTCTCTCTCTCTCTCTCTGTTTTCATTAAGTCTCTCCCTCTCTCTGATTTCATTGTCTCTCTCTCTCTCTAACTCTCTCTCTCTCTATATCTCTGTTTTCATTAACAGTCTGTCTCTCTCTATCTATCTCAGTTGTCATTAACAGTCTGTCTCTCTCTCTGTTGTCATTAACAGTCTGTCTCTCTCTATCTATCTCTGTTGTCATTAACAGTCTGTCTCTCTCTCTGTTGTCATTAACAGTCTGTCTCTCTCTATCTATCTCTGTTGTCATTAACAGTCTGTCTCTCTCTATCTATCTCTGTTGTCATTAACAGTCTGTCTCTCTCTATCTATCTCTGTTGTCATTAACAGTCTGTCTCTCTCTCAGTTGTCATTAACAGTCTGTCTCTCTCTATCTATCTCTGTTGTCATTAACAGTCTGTCTCTCTCTCAGTTGTCATTAACAGTCCGTCTCTCTCTATCTATCTCTGTTGTCATTAACAGTCTGTCTCTCTCTCAGTTGTCATTAACAGTCCGTCTCTCTCTATCTATCTCTGTTGTCATTAACAGTCTCTCTCTCTCTCTCTCTCTCTGTTGTCATTAACAGTCTGTCTCTCTCTATCTATCTCTGTTGTCATTAACAATCTGTCTCTCTCTATCTATCTCTGTTGTCATTAACAGTCTGTCTCTCTCTATCTATCTCTGTTGTCATTAACAGTCTGTCTCTCTCTCTGTTGTCATTAACAGTCTGTCTCTCTCTCTGTTGTCATTAACAGTCTGTCTCTATCTCTGTTGTCATTAACAGTCTGTCTCTCTCTATCTATCTCTGTTGTCATTAACAGTCTGTCTCTCTCTCAGTTGTCATTAACAGTCCGTCTCTCTCTATCTATCTCTGTTGTCATTAACAGTCTGTCTGTTGTCATTAACAGTCTGTCTCTGTTGTCATTCAGTCTCTCTCTCTATCTATCTCAGTTGTCATTAACAGTCTGTCTCTCTCTCTCTCTATCTCAGTTGTCATTAACAGTCTGTCTCTCTCTATCTATCTCTGTTGTCATTAACAGTCTGTCTCTCTATCTATCTCTGTTGTCATTAACAGTCTGTCTCTCTCTATCTCAGTTGTCATTAACAGTCTGTCTCTCTCTATCTATCTCTGTTGTCATTAACAGTCTGTCTCTCTCTCAGTTGTCATTAACAGTCCGTCTCTCTCTATCTATCTCTGTTGTCATTAACAGTCTGTCTCTCTCTCAGTTGTCATTAACAGTCTGTCTCTCTCTATCTCAGTTGTCATTAACAGTCTGTCTCTCTCTCTATCTATCTCTGTTGTCATTAACAGTCTGTCTCTATCTATCTATCTCTGTTGTCATTAACAGTCTCTCTCTCTATCTCAGTTGTCATTAACAGTCTGTCTCCCTCTCTATCTATCTCTGTTGTCATTAACAGTCTGTCTCTCTCTATCTATCTCTGTTGTCATTAACAGTCTGTCTCTATCTATCTCTGTTGTCATTAACAGTCTGTCTCTCTCTATCTATCTCTGTTGTCATTAACAGTCTGTCTCTCTCTCTATCTATCTCTGTTGTCATTAACAGTCTGTCTCTCTCTCTGTTGTAATTAACAGTCTGTCTCTCTCTATCTATCTCAGTTGTCATTAACAGTCTGTCTCTCTCTATCTATCTCTGTTGTCATTAACAGTCTGTCTCTCTCTCTATCTATCTCTGTTGTCATTAACAGTCTGTCTCTCTCTATCTATCTCAGTTGTCATTAACAGTCTGTCTCTCTCTATCTATCTCTGTTGTCATTAACAGTCTGTCTCTCTCTCTGTTGTAATTAACAGTCTGTCTCTCTCTATCTATCTCAGTTGTCATTAACAGTCTGTCTCTCTCTATCTATCTCTGTTGTCATTAACAGTCTGTCTCTCTCTCTATCTATCTCTGTTGTCTGTCTGTCATTAACAGTCTGTCTCTCTCTATCTATCTCAGTTGTCATTAACAGTCTGTCTCTCTATCTCTCAGTTGTCATTAACAGTCTGTCTCTCTCTATCTATCTCTGTTGTCATTAACAGTCTGTCTGTTGTCATTAACAGTCTGTCTCTCTCTATCTATCTCTGTTGTCATTAACAGTCTGTCTCTCTCTATCTATCTCTGTTGTCATTAACAGTCTGTCTCTCTCTATCTATCTCTGTTGTCATTAACAGTCTGTCTCTATCTATCTCTGTTGTCATTAACAGTCTGTCTCTCTCTATCTATCTCTGTTGTCATTAACAGTCTGTCTCTCTCTCTATCTATCTCTGTTGTCATTAACAGTCTGTCTCTCTCTCTGTTGTAATTAACAGTCTGTCTCTCTCTATCTATCTCAGTTGTCATTAACAGTCTGTCTCTCTCTATCTATCTCTGTTGTCATTAACAGTCTGTCTCTCTCTCTATCTATCTCTGTTGTCATTAACAGTCTGTCTCTCTCTATCTATCTCAGTTGTCATTAACAGTCTGTCTCTCTCTATCTATCTCTGTTGTCATTAACAGTCTGTCTCTCTCTCTGTTGTAATTAACAGTCTGTCTCTCTCTATCTATCTCAGTTGTCATTAACAGTCTGTCTCTCTCTATCTATCTCTGTTGTCATTAACAGTCTGTCTCTCTCTCTATCTATCTCTGTTGTCATTAACAGTCTGTCTCTCTCTATCTCTCAGTTGTCATTAACAGTCTGTCTCTCTCTATCTATCTCAGTTGTCATTAACAGTCTGTCTCTCTCTCTATCTATCTCTGTTGTCATTAACAGTCTGTCTCTCTCTCTGTTGTCATTAACAGTCTGTCTCTCTCTATCTATCTCTGTTGTCATTAACAGTCTGTCTCTCTCTATCTATCTCTGTTGTCATTAACAGTCTGTCTCTCTCTATCTATCTCTGTTGTCATTAACAGTCTGTCTCTCTATCTATCTCAGTTGTCATTAACAGTCTGTCTCTCTCTATCTCAGTTGTCATTAACAGTCTGTCTCTCTCTATCTATCTCTATTGTCATTAACAGTCTCTCTCTCTCTATCTATCTCTATTGTCATTAACAGTCTATCTTTCTTTAATTAGAACAGTTTCTCTTTCTCAATTTCCTCTAATTGTCTCTCTCTCTCCATGGTTAGAAGAGTCGGGCCTGTTTCTTCATTTCATTCCTCTTCCAGAGAGCCAGCCGGTCAAACTCTGCCACGGTCATCCCAAACACCTGGCGGAACTCCTCGGGACTCAGATGGCGCTGGAAGACAGAGAAACACAGGGAGACACTGTAGTATGTCTCATGTAGACTATGTGGATAATGTCGGGAATAGTGACCTTTAACTTTTCGTAAGGATAGGAGGCGACATTGAACAAATTATTTAATGGAAAATCAACCACCAAACTAAGCCAGATCTTAACCTCACCTCTAGTCTGGCTCTGTCCACATCTTTAGGCACTCTGTGTCGCCCCCTGGTGGTCACGATCAGCACTTCATACGGGTAAACCTGCAATGGACAGGTCAGATAGAGTTAGAAGATATATGTAGTCAACAGGGTTGGGGTCAAATCAGGAAGTACACTTAAATTCCAATTCCTATTCTGATAATACTTGGAATTTCATGGTACTTCCTGAATTGATCACAGTCAAATGGAATTGACCAGAAACCACGTGAGATGAAATGCTTCAGCAGACGTCTCAGTCATAAAACAGCTGTTTTCTTTGTAATCACAGCATGGAACCCATTGTATGGAACATAGCAGAGATGTTCTATAGAATGAGATGATTATTGGCGGCCCTTCCATTTACTCTCTCTCATCAAGTCTCTCTTAACCTCTCCTCATACGGATTGGAAGCAGCATTTGGAATTTGTGACACAAAGTTTATCGAAAGGTCAGGATGGGCTGAGAGAAATGTCCAGTGACCTCTTGCCCCGGAAGCTCTTTGTTATGCCAGTACATGTCCTGTTCGAATTCTTTAAGAATGCATTCTTCCTTCCTCTCTCCCTTGAAGAGAAAATTCATAATCTGACATAGCTGGGTGAAAGCAATTTCTTAAAGTTATTAATTTGTGTTAGATCAGTGATTACATCAAGGAAGGGAGGAGTAAAGGGTGTGTTTTTAATGTATTCAAAAAGGGCCCAGGTCCTGACTGTGGAAGATGCCCTGTGACCTACAGTAAGACCCTTTGACTAGGGCAGACCAGGGCAGGATGCCATAACTCTACTGCTGCTTCCTCTGGTAGGGTCATTGAGTCAGGAGTGAGAGAGAGCAGCTATACTGTCCTATAGTGATCTATTGCCTTTGTATGAACAAACCCCAGTCGTTGTGATCCAGTAGGAATTGTCTTTCTTCCCACCAGTGGTTCCTCACACACCACTTAGAGGACAGTCTTACATCATTCTGACTATTGTAGGCTACTGCTTGACAGTCCACTCCACTTTACAATCAACTTTCAGACCCTTACCTTGTATTCTGTAGAAGAGAAAAATAGGAAAAATACCAGATTACAGTCATGTAATTAAAGAAACACCACAATGTTCTAAATGTATTGAGACCTGAACACAGGGTGGTTACACAGCCCTCCTACCTCTGGTTCCCCAGTTGACTTCACTGCTGCTGTCATACTGTTGGTAGTAGTCTGCGGCTGCACTCTGGGGCTGCAGGGATACACACAGAGACCTGTCAGTGATGCTACAGCTGTGTTTGTCAAGTAAGCTTCCATGACAACTAGGAGGTCAACTTGAATTACAGCCTTCTACAGTATGTAAATCATTTTTGGTTGCTGTCTCCAATAAATATGTCTCTCCGTCGAAATATACTTTAATCTCAATAGATTTGACCATAACAGTATAAATAAAGAATAGTATGGTGTTGGTGGTCACCCTGTTGACACTGTTCCGCCTGTATCCTGGTAGAGAGGCTGATTTGTACGAATCTAGAAAACATGAATGCAACCAATCAATCCAGTTTATTTATAAAGCCATTTTTACAGAAGTTGTCATACTTGTTTACAGTTGGGGGTCATATATACATGTCAAAATAACAGAGCAGGTCAGGAAAGAGAGGCACGACCACCTGAATGTGACTTCATGTCTCTCTCATCAATGTACAGTAGAGGGCGATGTTTACAAGCATATAGATTTCATGTATGTAATGCTGTTTAATGTTGTACTCACCATTGTCTAGGCTGTAATTGGATCGAGGAGCTGAAAGAGAGAAAGGAGAGAACAGGATTACTGAAAGAGCGAGAGAGAGAGAGGGATAGAGAGAGAACGAGAAAACAAGGCAATCAAATAAGCTACGCGTCAGTATAGAGACAAAGTAGTGTCGCAATTCAACGGCTCAGACACGAGAGGTATGTGGCAGGGTCTACGGTCAATCATGGACTACAAAAAGAAAACCAGCCCCGTCGCGGACCACAATGTCCTGCTCCCAGACAAACTAAACAACTTCTTTGCTCGCTTTGAGGTCAAGACTGTGCCAACGACACAGCCTGCTACCAAAACCTGCGGTCTCTCCTTCACCGCAGCCAACGGAGGTAAAGCATTTAAACGTGTTAACCCTCGCAAGGCTGCCGGCCCAGACGGCATCCCTAGCCGTGTCCTCAGAGCATGCTCAAACCAGCTGGTTGGTGTGTTTACGGACATATTCAATCAATCCTTGTTCCAGTTCCCAAGAAAGCTAAGGTAACTGAACTAAATGACTATCACCCCGTAGCACTCACCTCCGTCATCATGAAGTGCTTTGAGAGACTAGTCAAGCATCATATCGTTGGCTGTAACGCATATTTTGAAAATCTGAGATGACAGTGTGATTAACAAAAGGCTAAGCTGTGTCTCAATATATTTCATTTGTGATTTTCATGAATAGGAACATTTTCTAGGGGTATTTATGGCCGCTGCGTTATGCTAATTCGTTTGAGGCTATGATTACGCTCCCGGATCCGGGATTGCTAGTCGCAAGAAGATTTATCTAAGTGAGTTTCAGAGATATGAATGTAATCGGTTACAAGCAAGTTATTCACTTCATGGACCTTGTTTCTTAGGCTACATATGTTAATATGGGCTATTTTTAGCACTTTTCTGGGTTGCTTGATTGTTTTTAATGCTTTACTGGGAAGCTTATGAGAGGTAGACTTACTCATGTTATTTACATTGGAGTCTTCCTACTAATGCACAGCACCTCAGTGTAACTCTGTTTTATAGGCTCATGATTACTGCTTACAATAGCTGGAGGATAAACAGATGTATTCGGTGCAATTAGGAGTACATAAATTTAATTGCTTACATTGCGTTTGCCAATGCCCCTAAGATCATATACATTTGATGCAGCATTATGACGACTCATTGTCACAATGGTAGGGATTAACTGAGCTGGTCTTGGATCATTTACCAGTCATTGTTTGACTATGTACAGACTCAGTAAGCATAGCCTTGCTATTGTGAAAGGCCGCCGTAGGCAGACATGGCTCTCAAGAGAAGACAGGCTATGTGAACACAGCCCACAAAATGAGGTGGAAACTGAGCTGCACTTCCTAACCTCCTGTCCAATGTATGACCATATTAGAGACACATATTTCCCTCAGATTTCACAGATCCACAGAGAATTCGAAAACAAACCCAATTTTGATAAACTCCCATATCTACTGGGTGAAATTTCACAGTGTACCATCACAGCAGCAAGCTTTGTGACCTGTTGCCACCAGAAAAAAAGGGCAACCAGTGAAGAACAAATACCATTGTAAATACAACCCATATTTATGCTTATGTATTTTCCCTTGTGTACCCTTAACCATTTGTAAATCGTTACAACACTGTATATATACGTAATATGACATTTGTAATGTCTTTATTGTTTTGAAACTTTGTTTTGAAAGAGAGAGAGAGAGAGAGAGAGAGAGAGAGAGAGAGAGAGAGAGAGAGAGAGAGAGAGAGAGAGAGACAGAGAGAACCTCCTAAGAAATTTGACAAAGGCCTTCATTCAGCTAGAGAAGAGTTTCACAGAAGAGTTTCTAAACCCAGAGGCACATCATTGTGAGACTTCCGCGGAAACGCTTGCAAAAAAGATCAGGCCAGGGTTAGTTGTTAACTTTCTCTGAATCTAATGGCACAACCTAGATTTCGAGCCAATGTCTTGAGTGGTTGAACATGTTATTACTCCAACCTCTTGAATTGAAACTGACACGTTTCAATTTATATACCAATCCCACTGCAGTGTTTGTGGTCTGTGCCCCCCCATCCTATTCCCCTCCCCTTCCTTCTGAGCTGATTTAATGAGAGACAGAAGAATGAGAAGCATGTCACCTCTTACTATTCACAAATAAACCACAGTATGGGACGTCATTATTATGAAGTGAGGTAAGGGCATAGACTCTCCGTCTAAACATGCACTATAAAGTCGCCACAATCTGACTAGGGGAAAAAATGAGAGTTTCAGAGGCAAAGTCAAATGGTTGATGTACCCAGAGAGACCAGCTCACTGGTTTCTCTTCATCTTGTTGAACGCTGCCGAGACCTTAACTGAAGATATCGGTTTAAAAGCTGACAGTGTTTTTATACACTTTTATTTGTTGGGCTAAATTGCTGTGAGCGCTGCTATCTGTCCCGGGATCTCTCCAGATTCCGTATAGGGGGAGAGACGCAAAAGCCCAGCTAGCCTAGCTGAGGGATATGGAAGCCCAGCTAGCCTTGCGGAGGGATACGGAAGCCCAGCTAGCCTAGCGGAGGGATACGGAAGCCCAGCTAGCCTAGCGGAGGGATACGGAAGCCCAGCTAGCCTAGCGGAGGGATACGGAAGCCCAGCTAGCCTAGCGGAGGGATACGGAAGCCCAGCTTGCCTAGCGGAGGGATACGGAAGCCCAGCTAGCCTAGCGGAGGGATACGGAAGCCCAGCTAGCCTAGCGGAGGGATACGGAAGCCCAGCTAGCCTAGCGGAGGGATACGGAAGCCCAGCTAGCCCTGCTGGCTCGGTGGTCTCAAATGGAGGCCGCTATTGAATGTTTCCAATGTTGCAGGAGCTGTGTTTACTTTGCTTTGTTCCTGGACAATGTGGACCACGTTGACTTTCAATGCAGCAACTGCTTGCTTGCGGAGGACAACAGGGGTGAAGTAGCTACTCTTAGCAAGCAAGTAGCGAACCTACACAAGCTACTGGGGAACCCACACCAACCTACTTTTTATTTTTATTCCACCCCAGTAGCCGGACGCCACTCTGGTCTGATGGAAGTGTCGCCGCAGTGTCGGCTCTCCACAGCCGGCTGGCCGATGCACAGCATGGTTTCATCCCAGAAGGGGTCTCCCCCTTCCCTGGAGAACGGAGCTGTTCTTGACCCAACCAACCAGCCATGGAGGTACGTCACTCGCCGTGGAAGTCGAAGAAGGCGTCCTCTGGCAACGTGGTCTCCATGGAGATGTTGAGCCCGGAACTGACACTGACCAGAAACGGCTGATTCCAGAGGTTCCGGCGCCTTCGTCCTTGGTGGCTTCCCAATCAAGATCGGATCCGGAGGTACCTGTGTCTTTGTCCTCGGTTCTGTCTCCCTCTCTGGTGGCTTCTACCTCGGGTTCAGATCCTCAGAGCTCCAGTCCATGAGGCTGCCTGAGAGACCGGCCCATTCGACAACATCGGCAGATCTACGGTGAGAAACATCTCGGTCCCCAAGGCAAAAACCCTGCGCTTGTCACGCCCTGATCTGTTTCACACGTCTTTGTGATTGTCTCCACCCACCTCCAGGTGTGACCTGTTTTCCTTTTCCTCATTAGTCCCTGGGTACTTATTCCTGTGTTCACTGCTTGTCTGTTGCCAGTTCGCCTTGTTTGTCAAGTCAACCAGTGTGTTTTTCCCATTCTCCTGCTTTTTCACTGTTTTTTCTAGTCTCCCGATTGTGACCCTTGCCCGTCTGGATTCTGAACCCGCCTGCCTGACCATTCTGCCTGCCCTGACCTCAAGCAAGCCTGCCACTCTGTACCTTCTGGAATTTGACCTGGTTTTGATATTTTGCCTGTCCACGACCATTCTCTTGCCTACCCCTTGGAATAGAATAAATATCAGAGACAAACCATCTGCCTCCCATGTCTGCATCTGGGTCTCGCCTTGTGCACTTATAGTGCTACCCAGGAGCACGAGTACAGGACATAACAAGGCTGCTTCTGACTGTTCTACCACAGATGCCGGGAGCTGACACTGTCGTAGTCCATGTGGGGTCAAATGACATCAGGAGGGCAAGCTCGGAACATTTGACAATGGATTTTAAAGAACTGATTTTAGCATTAAAAGACTCCAAAAAACTGCCAATAATTTCAGGTCCAGTACCATCGTTGGGCCGCGGGTGTGAAAGATTCAGCAGACTGCTGGCATTACACAAGACTACTGTAGCTACTGTAGCTCTGCTGGAGTCACTGTTGTTGATAACTTTGTCACCTTCTGGAAACAGAAGATACTCTACAGGAATGACAGAGTTTATCCAAATCATCTGGCTCCTGGACAAAGCATGAAAAAAAATCAAGCAACCCAGAAAAGTGCTAAAAATAGCCCATATTAACATATGTAGCCTAAGAAACAAGGTCCATGAAGTCAATAACTTGCTTGTAACCGATTACATTCATATCTCTGAAACTCACTTAGATAAATCTTCTTGCGACTAGCAATCCCGGATCCGGGAGCGTAATCATAGCCTCAAACTAATTAGCATAACGCAGCGGACATAAATACCCCTAGAAAATGTTCCTATTCATGAAAATCACAAATGAAATATATTGAGACACAGCTTAGCCTTTTGTTAATCACACTGTCATCTCAGATTTTCAAAATATGCGTTACAGTCAACGCTAGACAAGCATTTGTGTAAGTTTACCATGCCGTAATGCTATGCTAGGCTCTGCTGGCAGTAGGCAACATTTTCACAAAAATAAGAAAAGCAATAAAATTAAATCATTTACCTTTGAAGAATTTCGGATTTTTTCACTCAGGAGACTCCCAGTTAGATAGCAAATGTTCCTTTTTTCCAAAAATATTATTTTTGTAGGCGAAACAGCCCTCGTTTGTTCATCATGCTTGGCTGAGAAATCGACCGGAAAATGCTACCACTACAACACCAAACTTTTTTCCACATTAGCTCCATAATATCAACAGAAACATGGCAAACGTTGTTTAGAATCAATCCTCAAGGTGTTTTTAACATATATATTCAATAATATATCCGTTGAGGCAATTGGTTTCTCATAAGAAGCGATTGGATAAATGGCTTACCTCAGTATTTTACAGAGTTTCTGTGGGAGACACCATGTGACCACTTGCTAAATGTGGTCCCTTACGGCTATTCTTCAACATAAATGCGTAAAAAGACGTCACAATGCTGTAGACACCTTGGGGAATACGTAGAAAACGTAAGCTCATTCGAGGCTCATTCACAGCCATATAAGGAGTCATTGGCATGAGGCGGTTTCACAAAATGCGGCACTTCCTGATTGGATTTTTACCTGGGTTTCGCCTGTAACATCATTTCTGTTGCACTCACAGACAATATCTTTGCGTGTGGACCAGGGTGTTTACAAACAGCACAGGAATGAAATCAACACATATGGATCACTGTCACGAATATTACCGAAGGTGACTCCCCTTCTTGTTCGGGTGGCGCTCGGCGGTCGTCGTCGCCGGTCTACTAGCTATCACCGATCCGTTGTTCTGTGTTCCTTTGGTTTTGTCTGATTGGTATCACCTGTTTCTTGTTTGGTTGTTAGGGTGGGGTTATATAAGTTTGTTCAGCCCGCTTCTGTTTCGTGCGGGCTTGTTCGTCTGTTCTGTGTTTGAGTGTATTTTGTTTGCTTTTTGGGTTTCGCGCTGTCCGTTTATATTTCTGTTCATTTGTTTTCCTACTTTTGTTCATGTTATATTTCCTGGACATTTAAGCGTGTTTTTCCCACATCTTTTGCTATCTGCGCCTGACTCCACACCTCTTCACTCATTTAGCGTAACAATCACATCTTTACTAATGCTGCATATTTGCTTTAAAGCAGTATCCAAATCCATAGGATGTAATGATCACAATATAATAGCCATATCTAGGAAAACCAAAGTTACAAAGGCTGGGCCTAATATAGTGTATAAGAGGTTACACAGGACGTTTTGTAATGATTCATATGCTGATGATGTAAAGAATATTTGCTGGTCTGTGGTGTGTAATGAGGAGCAACCAGACGCTGCTGGTCTGTGGTGTGTAATGAGGAGCAACCAGACGCTGCTGGTCTGTGGTGTGTAATGAGGAGCAACCAGACGCTGCTGGTCTGTGGTGTGTAATGAGGAGCAACCAGACGCTGCTGGTCTGTGGTGTGTAATGAGGAGCAACCAGACGCTGCTGGTCTGTGGTGTGTAATGAGGAGCAACCAGACGCTGCTGGTCTGTGGTGTGTAATGAGGAGCAACCAGACGCTGCTTGTCTGTGGTGTGTAATGAGGAGCAACCAGACGCTGCTGGTCTGTGGTGTGTAATGAGGAGCAACCAGACGCTGCTTGTCTGTGGTGTGTAATGAGGAGCAACCAGACACTGCA
>NC_060195.1:15596445-15606445 GCF_021184085.1 Oncorhynchus gorbuscha | reverse complement strand
GGTGTAGGTTGTACCTTTAGAGGATCTGGGATAGGGTTATGAGTCAGACTCTGACTGTGTGTAGGGTTCTGGAGAGTAGGGTGTAGGGAGTAGGGTGTAGGTTATACCTTTAGGGGATCTGGGATAGGGGTATGAGTCAGACTCTGAGTGTGTATAGGGTTCTGGAGAGTAGGGTGTAGGGTGTAGGGTGTAGGTTATACCTTTAGGGGATCTGGGATAGGGGTAGGAGTCAGACTCTGAGTGTGTGTAGGGTTCTGGAGAGTAGGGTGTAGGGTGTAGGTTATACCTTTAGGGGAGCTGGGATAGGGGTAGGAGTCAGACTCTGACTGTGTGTAGTGTTCTGGAGAGTAGGGTGTAGGGTGTAGGTTGTACCTTTAGGGGATCTGGGATAGGGGTATGAGTCAGACTCTGACTGTGTGTAGTGTTCTGGAGAGTAGGGTGTAGGGTGTAGGTTGTACCTTTAGGGGATCTGGGATAGGGGTAGGAGTCTGACTCTGACTGTGTGTAGTGTTCTGGAGAGTAGGGTCTAGGGTGTAGGTTGTACCTTTAGGGGATCTGGGATAGGGGTAGGAGTCAGACTCTGACTGTGTGTAGTGTTCTGGAGAGTAGGTAGACAGTCTGGAGGATGTGATTAGATCTTCGCTGGTCCTGCTTTTGGTGGCTGGGAGATTGTCTGTGGAGAGATGAGTGGACTATTAACACAAGAACACAGTTTAGAGTTAGTGTGCATTCAAAATAAGCCCCTAATCCCTATATAGTGGGCATATAATGGTCCCTATTGACCACAGACAGGTCAATAGATAGTCAGCTGGTACAGACAGACAGGTCAGTAGATAGGCAGCTGGTACAGACAGACAGGTCAGTAGATAGTCAGCTGGTACAGACAGACAGGTCAGTAGATAGTCAGCTGGTACTGACAGACAGGTCAGTAGATAGTCAGCTGGTACAGACAGACAGGTCAGTAGATAGTCAGCTGGTACAGACAGACAGGTCAGTAGATAGTCAGCTGGTACAGACAGACAGGTCAGTAGATAGTCAGCTGGTACAGACAGACAGGTCACTAGATAGTCAGCTGGTACAGACAGACAGGTCAGTAGATAGTCAGCTGGTACAGACAGACAGGTCAGTAGATCGTCAGCTGGTACAGACAGACAGGTCAGTAGATCGTCAACTGGTACAGACAGACAGGTCACTAGATAGTCAGCTGGTACAGACAGACAGGTCAGTAGACACAGGGAGTGATCGGCTCTTACCCACACAGACAGAGACTAAACCCAGATGTACAGCTGAGACAGAGGCAACCCTGTTAGCCTGTTGTATGAGCTCAGGTCAGGGTCTGGGGATGGTATTGATGCTATTGAGAGGTAATACCCAGTCAATGACAGTCAATGGGATCCACATGCAGTGTAATGCCAGATTGATAGACAGGCAAACAGACAAACAGACAGGCAGACAGACAAACAGACAGGCATACAGGCAGACAGGCAGACAGACAAACAGACAGGCAGACAGACAAACAGACAGACAGACAGACAGACAGACAGACAGACAGACAGACAGACAGACAGACAGACAGACAGACAGACAGACAGACAAACAGACAGACAGACAGACAAACAGACAGAAACAGACAGACAGACAGACAGACAGACAGACAGACAGACAGACAGACAGACAGACAGACAGACAGACAGACAGACAGACAGACAGACAGACAGACAGACAGACAGACAGACAGACAGACAGACAGACAGACAGACAGACAGACAGACAGACAGACAGACAGACAGACAGACAGTAAAGGACAGAGGTACTTACAGAGGTGAGTTAGTTCATCAGGGAAAAGTGAAGCAGAGGGAAGGAGGAAAGTGAATTAAAGTAATCAGAAACAATAAACAGAAAAGGGAGATTATTGGCATCCCAATAGGAACATGTTTACAATGTAGCAATGGAACAAACTCACACCACGATAACACACACACATACACACACACCACGATAACAGACACACACACACACCACGATAACACACACACATACACACACACCATGATAACACACACACATACACACACACCACGATAACACACACACACACCACGATAACACACACACACCCACCACGATAACACACACACATACACACACACCACGATAACACACACACATACACACACACCACGATAACAGACACACACACACACCACAATAACACACACACATACACACACACCACGATAACACACACACATACACACACACCACGATAACACACACACATACACACACCACGATAACAGACACACACCCACCACGATAACACACACACCCACCACGATAACACACACACATACACACACACCACGATAACAGACACACACACACCACGATAACACACACACACCACGATAACAGACACACACACACACACACACACCACGATAACACACACACACACTACGATAACACACACACACCCACCACGATAACACACACACATACACACACACTACGATAACACAAACACACACACACACACACAATGACATGACAATCAGATCTACCGGTAAGATCTACTGTCTCCTTGAGAAGGATGAGAAGGATGTTTAAGGCTGTTTTATCTCATCCAAAGAAATACTCTGATCTAGAGTGCAATGATTGGACTGTTGGCTGAGAAGGAGAGCGGATAGCAGTCTTTATACTCTGATTGGACTGTTGGCTGAGAAGGGGAGGGGATAGCAGTCTTTATACTCTGATTGGACTGTTGGCTGAGAAGGGGAGGGGATAGCAGTCTTTATACTCTGATTGGACTGTTGGCTGAGAAGGGGAGGGGATAGCAGTCTTTATACTCTGATTGGACTGTTGGCTAAGAAGGAGAGCGGATAGCAGTCTTTATACTCTGATTGGACTGTTGGCTGAGAAGGGGAGGGGATAGCAGTCTTTATACTCTGATTGGACTGTTGGCTGAGAAGGGGAGGGGATAGCAGTCTTTATACTCTGATTGGACTGTTGGCTGAGAAGGAGAGCGGATAGCAGTCTTTATACTCTGATTGGACTGTTGGCTGAGAAGGAGAGCGGATAGCAGTCATTATACTCTGATTGGACTGTTGGCTGAGAAGCAGAGGGGATAGCAGTCTTTAGGAACAAACACAAATATGACATATATCTGTATTCTGGTTACCTATATAATTTGAAAATCCTGAATAACGATGTACAGTGCCTTGCGAAAGTATTCGGCCCCCTTGAACTTTGCGACCTTTTTCCACATTTCAGGTTTCAAACATAAAGATATAAAACTGTATTTTTTTGTGAAGAATCAACAACAAAAGACTGCAAAAGACATGAGACTGGGACGGAGATTTGTCTTCCAACAAGACAATGATCCAAAACATAAAGCAAAATCTACAATGGAATGGTTCAAAAATAAACATATCCAGGTGTTAGAATGGCCATCATCTACCACTGTGGACTTGAACTAACCCTTCATCTACCACTGTGGTCCTGAACTAACCCTTCATCTACCACTGTGGACTTGAACGAACCCTTCATCTACCACTGTGGTCCTGAACTAACCCTTCATCTACCACTGTGGTCCTGAACTAACCCTTCATCTACCACTGTGGTCCTGAACCAACCCTTCATCTGTGGTCCTTCTGTAGCTCAGTTGGTAGAGCATGGCGCTTGTAACGCCAGGGTAGTGGGTTCGATCCCTGGGGCCACCCATACGTAGAATGTATACACACATGACTGTAAGTTGCTTTGGATAAAAGCGTCTGCTAAATGAATTATATTATTATTATTATTATTACCACTGTGGTCCTGAACTAACCCTTCATCTACCACTGTGGACTTGAACTAACCCTTAATCTACCACTGTGGTCCTGAACTAACCCTTAATCTACCACTGTGGACTTGAACTAACCCTTAATCTACCACTGTGGTCCTGCACTAACCCTTAATCTACCACTGTGGTCCTGAACTAACCCTTCATCTACCACTGTGGTCCTGAACTAACCCTTCATCTACCACTGTGGTCCTGAACTAACCCTTAATCTACCACTGTGGTCCTGAACTAACCCTTCATCTACCACTGTGGTCTCTTAAGAGACCTGAACTAACCCTTCATCTACCACTGTGGTCCTGAACTAACCCTTAATCTACCACTGTGGTCCTGAACTAACCCTTCATCTACCACTGTGGTCCTGAACTAACCCTTCATCTACCACTGTGGTCCTGAACTAACCCTTAATCTACCACTGTGGTCCTGAACTAACCCTTCATCTACCACTGTGGTCTCTTAAGAGACCTGAACTAACCCTTCATCTACCACTGTGGTCCTGAACTAACCCTTCATCTACCACTGTGGTCCTGAACTAACCCTTCATCTACATTTACATTTACATTTAAGTCATTTAGCAGACGCTCTTATCCAGAGCGACTTACAAACCACTGTGGACCGGAACTAACCCTTAATTTACCACTGTGGTCCTGAACTACCCCTTCATCTACCACTGTGGTCCTGAACTAACCCTTCATCTACCACTGTGGTCCTGAACTAACCCTTCATCTACCACTGTGGTCTCTTAAGAGTCCTGAACTACCCCTTCATCTACCACTGTGGTCCTGAACTAACCCTTAATCTACCACTGTGGTCCTGAACTAACCCTTAATCTACCACTGTGGTCCTGAACTAACCCTTAATCTACCACTGTGGTCCTGAACTAACCCTTCATCTACCACTGTGGTCCTGAACTAACCCTTAATCTACCACTGTGGTCCTGAACTAACCCTTAATCTACCACTGTGGTCCTGAACTAACCCTTAATCTACCACTGTGGTCCTGAACTAACTCTACATCTACCACTGTGGTCCTGAACTAACTCTTCATCTCATCTTATACTTATTTAAGCTTCTTCCTGACACAAGCTAAAGTGCGCATGCACGCACACACACACACACACACACCGACAACTAAGGGCTTCTACACTGATAGGTAGACAGGCAGACTAAAGAGCAGGGCTAAACCCCTGCACTATAAACAATTGGCTACAGAAAGCATGAATCTAAACAATAAGTCCCAGGTAGGACAACGGCCAGGATAAGACAGGCTTAGCCACTGTACCCGTTCTCTTATAGATGGGAGGTTTGTGGTAGATGTTGGGTTCGCCTGAGGCTGGGGAAAGAGAGAGAAGGAGGGAGGGAGAAAGAGAGAACAAGAGAAGGAAGAAGAGTGATGTGAAACATGGAGGAGTGAGGGAGGGAGGGGTAGAATGAGGTAAAGGAAGAGGTACAAAGAGAAGCGCTGTACCGTATCATAGCTACCGTAGCTGATAACGAGAGTGTTTGAGGAAATATAAAAATCAGGAGCAGAAGTAGAGAAGATGGAAGGATGAGGAGATGAAGAGAGGTACCGCGTCCCAAATGACACCCTATTCCATATATATTGCGCCACTGTAAAGAACAGGGGGCCATTTGGAACGCAGATGAAGTGTAGTCCTACCTGGTACATGGAAATGCTTGGGGGCGTGGTATGTGGTAGAAGAACTAGGCCGTCCCTCCAGCGAGCCGTAATAGGGCGAGCTCCTGCCACTCTCAGAGCCTGCAGCCAGCACTAGACAATCACAGCAAAGGAAACATGAGCATGAAGAAATCCTTTGTCCTGCCCTCCAGTCCCTCCAAACCAATCATAACCAAAGGCAAAGATGATCAACAACATCTGCCAGGCAGTCACCTGAGCCAATTAGGTGCAGTATGCATTTCAACAGCATTGAGGAAAGGCATACTGCACCACATGGGCACAGGAAGCTAGAAGGAATGTTATAAGTCTCCTTCCCCTTCTGATCACTGCCGTTGACTACACTAACTGCTGTAAGTGATACGGTGGAAGATCTATCCATTGCTTTTATGGTCAGTAGCCAGAAATGGAAGGAGATTGACAGGAAGAGGAGGAATGTATTTGCACAGCACTTTCAGAAACAGATTTATTCCAGAGTGCTGAACAGCAACCTGACGCAAGACCCTCTTGCTCTTTAATGCATTTGTAAAAAGCGCTACACAAATCTGATTGAATTGATTGAACGGTTGATTGATTGGTTGATTGAGTGAGTGCATGTGTGACTCACCGGGGTGTCCATAGTGCTGCGGTGAGCAAGGCGTGATGGGAGACATGGCTTGACGGCTGAAGCAGGGAGAGTCCATGTAGCCGGGGCTGGAACACTGTCTCTGTCTCAAGTCTACACTGTCATACAGCTTCTAGAGGGAGGGGGAGAGAAAGAGAGGGAGACAGAGATAGAGTGATGGGAAAGGGAGAAGAGAGGGAGATATACAGGGTGTCTAACTATCAAACTATAAATAACTATCTGAACAACTGATCGCAGAAATTATTCTTCATTCTGTTGGAAACACGGTTACTAACCTGAGAACAGAGAGTCCCAGGTGACTGTAAAACAACACAGTTACTAACCTGAGAACAGAGAGTCCCAGGTGACTGTAAAACAACACAGTTACTAACCTGAGAACAGAGAGTCCCAGGTGACTACAAAACAACACAGTTACTAACCTGAGAACAGAGAGTCCCAGGTGACTACAAAACAACACAGTTACTAACCTGAGAACAGAGAGTCCCAGGTGACTGGAAAACAACAAGGTTACTAACCTGAGAACAGAGAGTCCCAGGTGACTGTAAAACAACAAGGTTACTAACCTGAGAACAGAGAGTCCCAGGTGACTACAAAACAACACGGTTACTAACCTGAGAATAGAGAGTCCCAGGTGACTGGAAAACAACAAGGTTACTAACCTGAGAACAGAGAGTCCCAGGTGACTACAAAACAACAAGGTTACTAACCTGAGAACAGAGAGTCCCAGATGACTACAAAACAACACGGTTACTAACCTGAGAACAGAGAGTCCCAGGTGACTGTAAAACAACAAGGTTACTAACCTGAGAACAGAGAGTCCCAGGTGACTGTAAAACAACAAGGTTACTAACCTGAGAACAGAGAGTCCCAGGTGACTGTAAAACAACAAGGTTACTAACCTGAGAACAGAGAGTCCCAGGTGACTGTAAAACAACAAGGTTACTAACCTGAGAACAGTGAGTCCCAGGTGACTGGAAAACAACAAGGTTACTAACCTGAGAACAGAGAGTCCCAGGTGACTACAAAACAACAAGGTTACTAACCTGAGAACAGAGAGTCCCAGGTGACTGTAAAACAACACAGTTACTAACCTGAGAACAGAGAGTCCCAGGTGACTGTAAAACAACACGGTTACTAACCTGAGAACAGAGAGTCCCAGGTGACTGTAAAACAACAAGGTTACTAACCTGAGAACAGAGTCCCAGGTGACTACAAAACAACACGGTTACTAACCTGAGAACAGAGAGTCCCAGGTGACTGTAAAACAACAAGGTTACTAACCTGAGAACAGAGAGTCCCAGGTGACTGTAAAACAACACAGTTACTAACCTGAGAACAGAGAGTCCCAGGTGACTACAAAACAACACGGTTACTAACCTGAGAACAGAGAGTCCCAGGTGACTGTAAAACAACACAGTTACTAACCTGAGAACAGAGAGTCCCAGGTGACTACAAAACAACACGGTTACTAACCTGAGAACAGAGAGTCCCAGGTGACTGTAAAACAACACGGTTACTAACCTGAGAACAGAGAGTCCCAGGTGACTGGAAAACAACAAGGTTACTAACCTGAGAACAGAGAGTCCCAGGTGACTGGAAAACAACAAGGTTACTAACCTGAGAACAGAGTCCCAGGTGACTACAAAACAACACGGTTACTAACCTGAGAACAGAGAGTCCCAGGTGACTGTAAAACAACAAGGTTACTAACCTGAGAACAGAGAGTCCCAGGTGACTGTAAAACAACAAGGTTACTAACCTGAGAACAGAGAGTCCCAGGTGACTACAAAACAACACGGTTACTAACCTGAGAATAGAGAGTCCCAGGTGACTGTAAAACAACAAGGTTACTAACCTGAGAACAGAGAGTCCCAGGTGACTACAAAACAACAAGGTTACTAACCTGAGAACAGAGAGTCCCAGGTGACTACAAAACAACAAGGTTACTAACCTGAGAACAGAGAGTCCCAGGTGACTGTAAAACAACAAGGTTACTAACCTGAGAACAGAGAGTCCCAGGTGACTGTAAAACAACAAGGTTACTAACCTGAGAACAGAGAGTCCCAGGTGACTGTAAAACAACAAGGTTACTAACCTGAGAACAGAGAGTCCCAGGTGACTGTAAAACAACACAGTTACTAACCTGAGAACAGAGAGTCCCAGGTGACTGTAAAACAACACGGTTACTAACCTGAGAACAGAGAGTCCCAGGTGACTGTAAAACAACAAGGTTACTAACCTGAGAACAGAGTCCCAGGTGACTACAAAACAACACGGTTACTAACCTGAGAACAGAGAGTCCCAGGTGACTGTAAAACAACAAGGTTACTAACCTGAGAACAGAGAGTCCCAGGTGACTGTAAAACAACACAGTTACTAACCTGAGAACAGAGAGTCCCAGGTGACTACAAAACAACACGGTTACTAACCTGAGAACAGAGAGTCCCAGGTGACTGTAAAACAACAAGGTTACTAACCTGAGAACAGAGAGTCCCAGGTGACTACAAAACAACAAGGTTACTAACCTGAGAACAGAGAGTCCCAGGTGACTGTAAAACAACAAGGTTACTAACCTGAGAACAGAGAGTCCCAGGTGACTACAAAACAACACAGTTACTAACCTGAGAACAGAGAGTCCCAGGTGACTGTAAAACAACAAGGTTACTAAACTGAGAACAGAGAGTCCCAGGTGACTACAAAACAACACGGTTACTAACCTGAGAACAGAGAGTCCCAGGTGACTGTAAAACAACAAGGTTACTAACCTGAGAACAGAGAGTCCCAGCTGACTACAAAACAACACGGTTACTAACCTGAGAACAGAGAGTCCCAGGTGACTGTAAAACAACAAGGTTACTAACCTGAGAACAGAGTCCCAGGTGACTACAAAACAACAAGGTTACTAACCTGAGAACAGAGTCCCAGGTGACTACAAAACAACAAGGTTACTAACCTGAGAACAGAGTCCCAGGTGACTACAAAACAACAAGGTTACTAACCTGAGAACAGAGTCCCAGGTGACTACAAAACAACAAGGTTACTAACCTGAGAACAGAGTCCCAGGTGACTACAAAACAACAAGGTTACTAACCTGAGAACAGAGAGTCCCAGGTGACTGTAAAACAACAAGGTTACTAACCTGAGAACAGAGAGTCCCAAGTGACTGTAAAACAACAAGGTTACTAACCTGAGAACAGAGTCCCAGGTGACTACAAAACAACAAGGTTACTAACCTGAGAACAGAGTCCCAGGTGACTACAAAACAACAAGGTTACTAACCTGAGAACAGAGTCCCAGGTGACTACAAAACAACAAGGTTACTAACCTGAGAACAGAGTCCCAGGTGACTACAAAACAACAAGGTTACTAACCTGAGAACAGAGAGTCCCAGGTGACTGTAAAACAACAAGGTTACTAACCTGAGAACAGAGAGTCCCAGGTGACTACAAAACAACAAGGTTACTAACCTGAGAACAGAGAGTCCCAGGTGACTGTAAAACAACAAGGTTACTAACCTGAGAACAGAGAGTCCCAGGTGACTGTAAAACAACAAGGTTACTAACCTGAGAACAGAGTCCCAGGTGACTGTAAAACAACAAGGTTACTAACCTGAGAACAGAGTCCCAGGTGACTGTAAAACAACAAGGTTACTAACCTGAGAACAGAGTCCCAGGTGACTACAAAACAACAAGGTTACTAACCTGAGAACAGAGTCCCAGGTGACTACAAAACAACAAGGTTACTAACCTGAGAACAGAGAGTCCCAAGTGACTGTAAAACAACAAGGTTACTAACCTGAGAACAGAGAGTCCCAGGTGACTGTAAAACAACAAGGTTACTAACCTGAGAACAGAGAGTCC
>NC_060195.1:15588945-15591445 GCF_021184085.1 Oncorhynchus gorbuscha | reverse complement strand
TGTAAATATCTACCTCAATTACCTTGTTATTATCTATCCTGATGCCTAGTCACTTTACCCTCCTTAATGTAAATATCTACCTCAATTACCTTGTTATTATCTATCCTGATGCCTAGTCACTTTACCCTCCTTAATGTAAATATCTACCTCAATTACCTTGTTATTATCTATCCTGATGCCACTTTACCCTCCTTAATGCAAATATCTACCTCAATTACCTTGTTATTATCTATCCTGATGCCTAGTCACTTTACCCTCCTTAATGTAAATATCTACCTCAATTACCTTGTTATTATCTATCCTGATGCCACTTTACCCTCCTTAATGTAAATATCTACCTCAATTACCTTGTTATTATCTATCCTGATGCCACTTTACCCTCCTTAATGTAAATATCTACCTCAATTACCTTGTTATTATCTATCCTGATGCCTAGTCACTTTACCCTCCTTAATGTAAATATCTACCTCAATTACCTTGTTATTATCTATCCTGATGCCACTTTACCCTCCTTAATGTAAATATCTACCTCAATTACCTTGTTATTATCTATCCTGATGCCACTTTACCCTCCTTAATGTAAATATCTACCTCAATTACCTTGTTATTATCTATCCTGATGCCACTTTACCCTCCTTAATGTAAATATCTACCTCAATTACCTTGTTATTATCTATCCTGATGCCACTTTACCCTCCTTAATGTAAATATATACCTCAATTACCTTGTTATTATCTATCCTGATGCCACTTTACCCTCCTTAATGTAAATATCTACCTCAATTACCTTGTTATTATCTATCCTGATGCCATTTTACCCTCCTTAATGTAAATATCTACCTCAATTACCTTGTTATTATCTATCCTGATGCCACTTTACCCTCCTTAATGTAAATATCTACCTCAATTACCTTGTTATTATCTATCCTGATGCCACTTTACCCTCCTTAATGTAAATATCTACCTCAATTACCTTGTTATTATCTATCCTGATGCCACTTTACCCTCCTTAATGTAAATATCTACCTCAATTACCTTGTTATTATCTATCCTGATGCCACTTTACCCTCCTTAATGTAAATATCTACCTCAATTACCTTGTTATTATCTATCCTGATGCCACTTTACCCTCCTTAATGTAAATATCTACCTCAATTACCTTGTTATTATCTATCCTGATGCCACTTTACCCTCCTTAATGTAAATATCTACCTCAATTACCTTGTTATTATCTATCCTGATGCCTAGTCACTTTACCCTCCTTAATGAAAATATCCACCTCAATTACCTTGTTATTATCTATCCTGATGCCTAGTCACTTTACCCTCCTTAATGTAAATATCTACCTCAATTACCTTGTTATAATATATCCTGATGCCTAGTCACTTTACCCTCCTTAATGTAAATATCTACCTCAATTACCTTGTTATAATCTATCCTGATGCCTAGTCACTTTACCCTCCTTAATGTAAATATCTACCTCAATTACCTTGTTATAATCTATCCTGATGCCTAGTCACTTTACCCTCCTTAATGTAAATATCTACCTCAATTACCTTGTTATTATCTATCCTGATGCCACTTTACCCTCCTTAATGTAAATATCTACCTCAATTACCTTGTTATTATCTATCCTGATGCCACTTTACCCTCCTTAATGTAAATATCTACCTCAATTACCTTGTTATTATCTATCCTGATGCCACTTTACCCTCCTTAATGCAAATATCTACCTCAATTACCTTGTTATTATCTATCCTGATGCCTAGTCACTTTACCCTCCTTAATGTAAATATCTACCTCAATTACCTTGTTATTATCTATCCTGATGCCACTTTACCCTCCTTAATGTAAATATCTACCTCAATTACCTTGTTATTATCTATCCTGATGCCACTTTACCCTCCTTAATGTAAATATCTACCTCAATTACCTTGTTATTATCTATCCTGATGCCTAGTCACTTTACCCTCCTTAATGTAAATATCTACCTCATAATTACCTTGTTATTATCTATCCTGATGCCACTTTACCCTCCTTAATGTAAATATCTACCTCAATTACCTTGTTATTATCTATCCTGATGCCACTTTACCCTCCTTAATGTAAATATCTACCTCAGTTACCTTGTTATTATCTATCCTGATGCCACTTTACCCTCCTTAATGTAAATATCTACCTCAATTACCTTGTTATTATCTATCCTGATGCCACTTTACCCTCCTTAATGTAAATATCTACCTCAATTACCTTGTTATTATCTATCCTGATGCCACTTTACCCTCCTTAATGTAAATATCTACCTCAATTACCTTGTTATTATCTATCCGGATGCCCCTGAAGTATTCATCAATTACCTTGTATTACATGTGGTAGAGATTTCCTCCAGCCCAGGTTTACACACATCCAAGTGTTCTAGATGGTGAGAAATAGTGAATTAGTGCACACTTCCTGAGAAAATGGATTTGCCCATTGGGTTTTTATATTCAAAGCTAGTGGGC
>NC_060195.1:15576445-15583945 GCF_021184085.1 Oncorhynchus gorbuscha | reverse complement strand
ACTGTGCCTCAAAACCAAATGTTTTCCTGGCCCACTACTCCACTCTGGACTTGAACAGCATTTATGACCAAGTCCACCTCTACAAGGCAGCAGTGCCCATCTTCTCCCGGACCCTAAAGGAAATCACTCTCAAATGCAGCCCTTAACACAGACGCAACAGATCAATAGACACCCCGTCCAGACCAGCGAGACACTCTCCCAGACCTGCGGGACCCCCCATGGACCTACTCATAGAGGACCCACGCCAAGAGGACCTACATCCAGACCACAACACTACCAGCCACATCCACACCCCCACCCCAACCAATCAACAACCCCCCCCCAGTCAACAATGCCCACACCTCATTTAGGCCCCTCAGATCAGACCCATACCCCTCCTGCCCACACAATGCCCCCCACCCCGCAAAGAGAGCCTCAACATGGACGTCACACATACGCCCAGGCCGTGAGCGGGCGCCCAGGCCGTGAGCGGGCGTATGTGAGCGGGCGTTTTGTGAAATTGTTAGGTTAGATTACGTGTTAGATATTACTGCATGGTTGGAACTAGAAGAACAAGCATTTCGCTACACTCACATTAACATCTGCTAACCATGTGTATGTGACAAATAAAATGTGATTTGATTTGATCACTAAAACAATACAGAAATCAGCTCAATGTAATTGAATAACCCATAGACTCTAACCATTTCTGGGAAAATTGGAAAACACTAAACAAACAACAACATGAATAATTATCTATCCAAAATGGAGATGTATTGATACACCACTTCTCCAATCCTTTTGGCTCTATAGCAAAGAACAAACAGCAAAAACATATACATGATCAAATACAAATCTTAGAATCAGATATTAATAAAGACTACCAGAACCCAAAGGATTCTCCAATTACCTTGAATGATATTATAAAATATATAGACAACAATTGGCTATACTTAAACTCTTTAATCTCATCCTTAGCTCTGGCATCTTCCTCAATATTTGGAACCAAGGACTGATCACACCAATCCACAAAAGTGGAGACAAATTTGACCCCAATAACTACCGTGGGATATCGTCAACAGCAACCTTAGAAAATCCTCTGCATTGACAGCAGACTGAGGAAATGTTCAATTCGATTTTTAACAAATTATCGTACGGCAGACCACGTATTCACACTGCACACCCCAATAGACAAACAAACAAACCAAAACAAAGGCAAAGTCTTCTCATGCTTTGTTGATTTTAAAAAAAGCCTTCGACTCAATTTAGCATGAGTGTCTGCTCTACAAATTGATAGAAAGTGGTGTTGGGGGAAAACACATGACGTTATAAAATCCATGCACACAAACAACAAGTGTGCAGTTAAAATGGGAAAAAAACACATAAAGAATTGGCAAGGGCACTAGAACAGTCTGCAGCACCCGGCCTCACCCTACTAGAATCTCAAGTCAAATGTCTACTGTTTGCTGATGAGCTGGTGCTTCTGTCAAGGAGGGCCTACAGCAGCACCCAGAACGTCTGCACAGATTCTGCCAAACCTGGGCCCTGACAGTAAATCTCAGTAAAAACAAAATAATGATGTCCCAATAAAGGTCCAGTAGCCAGGACCACAAATACAAATTCCATCTAGACACCGTTGCCCTAAAAACGATACATACCTTGGCCTAAACATCAGCGGCACAGGTAACTTCCACAATAGCGTGAATGATATGAGAGACAAGGCAAGAAGGGCCTTCTATGCCATCAAAAGGAACATACAATTTGACATACCAATTATACAACCAATTGCCCTTATTGGTTGTGATGTCTGGGGTCCGCTAACCAACCAAGAATTCACAAAATGGGACAAACACCGAATTGAGACTCTGCATGCAGAATTGACTATGTACAGACTCAGTGAGCATAGCCTTGCTATTGAGAATGGCTGCCGTAGGCAGACCTGGCACTCAAGAGAAGACAGGCTATGTGCACACTGCCCACAAAATGAGGTGGAAACTGAGCTGCACTTCCTAACCTCCTGACAAATGTATGACCATATTAGAGAGACATATTTCCCCCAGATTATACAGATCCACAAAGAATTCAAAAACAAACCCACGAGAAAAGGGCAACCAGTGATAGAACAATCACCATTGTAAATACAACCCATGTTTACTTATTTTCCTTTTTGTACTTTAACCATTTGCACATAGTTACATCACTGTATATATACCGACAATTGTAATGTCTTCATTCTTTTGGATATTCTGTGAGTGTAATGTTTACTGTTCATTTTTATTGTTTATTTCACTTCTGTATATTATCTACTTCACTTGCTTTGTCAATGTAAACATAATATTCCCATGCCAATAAATCCCCTTGAATTGAATTGACTTTAGAGAGGGAGAGAGACAGACAGGGAGACTACAGACTCAGTGAGCACAGTCTGGCTATTGAGACCTGTCGTCACAGGCAAACCTGGCTGCCCAGAGAGGACAGGCTGTGCTCACTCTGCTCCAGGGAAGAGGTAGAGACAGAGCTGCGTTTCCTATCAGACCTAAGAGAAACTTTCTTTCCCCAAATGTTCATTCAGTACAAAGTATGTATTGAGTGAAAAGCCAAAATGTGCTGTTTTGGCAGCCAAATATGTGTCCTCCTGCCACAACCTGAGGGACAGCCAGTGAAAAATGCAATGTAATGTCAATAAAATTTCCCATTTAGTTTTGTTTTGGCTTTCATACAATGTCATCTCAGTCTTCTCAGTCATGTTGAGACCGGTCTACTACTATCGCTTTAATGTATTGTTATTTATTTTCCCTTGTGTACTTTAACTATTTGTACATTGTTACAACACTCTATATATATATATAGAATATGACATTTGTAATGTCTTGAATTTGTTTGTTTTACTGTTTTGAAACTTCTGTATGTGTAATGTTTACTGTTCATTTTTATTGTTTATTTCACTTTTGTATATTATCTACTTCACTTGCTTTGGCAATGTTAACACGTTTCCCATGCCAATAAAACCCACACACACAGAGAGAGAGAGAGAGAGAGAGAGAGAGAGAGAGAGAGAGAGAGAGAGAGAGAGAGAGAGAGAGAGAGAGAGAGAGAGAGAGAGAGAGAGAGAGAGAGAGAGAGAGAGAGAAAAAAAGAGAGAGAGCGAGATATATATATATATATATATAGAGAGAGAGAGAGACAGAGACACACACACACACAGAGGGAGAGGAGAGAGAGAGAGAGAGAGAGAGAGAGAGAGAGAGAGAGAGAGAGAGAGAGAGAGAGAGAGAGAGAGAGACACACACACACACAGAGAGGGAGAGAGAGAGAGAGAGAGAGAGAGAGAGAGAGAGAGAGAGAGAGAGAGAGAGAGAGAGAGAGAGAGAGAGAGAGAGAGAGAGGGAGAGAGAAAAAAAGAGAGAAAAAGAGAGAGAAGGCCTGAGCTGCACAATCACAGAGTATTATGTAAGGTTCCTGTACAGGTCAGTGTAATGTTAATTTCCTGTACAGATCAGTGTAATGTAAATTTCCTGTACAGATCAGTGTAATGCTCATTTCCTGTACAGATCATTGTAATGTTCATTTTCTGTACAGATCAGTGTAATATTAATTTCCTGTACAGATCAGTGTAATATTAATTTCCTGTACAGATCAGTGTAATATTAATTTCCTGTACAGATCAGTGTAATATTAATTTCCTGTACAGATCAGTGTAATATTAATGTTCTGTACAGATCAGTGTAATATTAATTTCCTGTACAGATCAGTGTAATATTAATTTCCTGTACAGATCAGTGTAATATTAATTTCCTGTACAGGTCAGTGTAATATTAATGTTCTGTACAGATCAGTGTAATATTAATTTCCTGTACAGATCAGTGTAATATTAATTTCCTGTACAGATCAGTGTAATATTAATGTTCTGTACAGATCAGTGTAATATTAATTTCCTGTACAGATCAGTGTAATATTAATTTCCTGTACAGATCAGTGTAATATTAATTTCCTGTACAGGTCAGTGTAATATTGTCACGCATAGGTGTAATAGGTGGCAGGGAAGTCAGGCGCAGGAGAGTCAAATGGAGTTTAAATATGGAGTCTTTTAATAAAGTTGCACGAGTATGCTCCATAACAATAAATGGACAAACAAAACATGGGTACGAAGACCCGACGCGCACCTATACAAACAATGACACTACACTGACAACAAAACAATCTCTGACAAAGACATGAGGGGAAACAGAGGGTTAAATACACAACAGGTAATAAATGGGATTGAAAACAGGTGTGTGGGAAGACAAGACAAAACCAATGAAAAATGAAAAAAGGATCAATGATGGCTAGAAGACCGGTGACGTCGAACGCCGAGCACCGCCCAAACAAGGAGAGGCAACGACTTCGGTAGAAGTCGTGACAAATATTAATTTCCTCTACAGATCCGTGTAATATTAATGTTCTCTACAGATCCGTGTAATATTAATTTCCTGTACAGATCCGTGTAATATTAATTTCCTGTACAGATCCGTGTAATATTAATTTCCTGTACAGATCTGTGTAATATTAATTTCCTGTACAGATCCGTGTAATATTAATTTCCTGTACAGATCCGTGTAATATTAATTTCCTGTACAGATCAGTGTACAGTAATAAATCATATTTTCAACCAGCTTCCTCCGTCTGTCTCAGGTGGCTCTGAGAGTGGGGCTTCAGCACACTGGGTGCCCTGTTTCTGTCTCCAGTGTTCCGAGCTTCCGGCTCGTGCGTTTCGAGAACGGCCTGTTTACCTGCGGTCCCAGAGGCAGCCATTAACGGTAAGAGTCTGTAATGAGGCCTGGGGTCTCTAACGGCTGCTGGGCCTGCTAGTTCTAATGGTCTATTAGACATCGGAGACAGAGACAGAGAGGCAGGAGGGAGGACAGACCTGCTAGTTCTAATGGTCTATTAGACAGAGACAGAGAGGCAGGAGATCTGCTAGTTCTAATGGTCTGTTAGACAGAGACAGAGGGACAGGAGGTCTGCTAGTTCTAATGGTCTATTAGACAGAGACAGAGGGACAGGAGGTCTGCTAGTTCTAATGGTCTATTAGACAGAGACAGAGGGACAGGCGGTCTGCTAGTTCTAATGGTCTATTAGACAGAGACAGAGGGGCGGGAGGCCTGCTAGTTCTAATGGTCTATTAGACAGAGACAGAGGGACAGGAGGTCTGCTAGTTCTAATGGTCTATTAGACAGAGACAGAGGGGCGGGAGGCCTGCTAGTTCTAATGGTCTATTAGACAGAGACAGAGGGGCAGGAGGTCTGCTAGTTCTAATGGTCTATTAGACAGAGACAGAGGGGCAGGAGGCCTGCTAGCTCTAATGGTCTATTAGACAGAGACAGAGGGGCAGGAGGCCTGCTAGTTCTAATGGTCTATTAGACAGAGACAGAGAGGCAGGAGGTCTGCTAGTTCTAATGGTCTATTAGACAGAGACAGAGGGGCAGGAGGCCTGCTAGTTCTAATGGTCTATTAGACAGAGACAGAGGGGCAGGAGGCCTGCTAGTTCTAATGGTCTATTAGACAGAGACAGAGGGGCAGGAGGCCTGCTAGTTCTAATGGTCTATTAGACAGAGATAGAGGGGCAGGAGGCCTGCTAGTTCTAATGGTCTATTAGACAGAGGCAGGAGGGACAGGAGGCCTTCTAGTTCTAATGGTCTATTAGACATTGGAGACAGAGGCAGGAGGGACAGGATGTCTGCTAGTTCTAATGGTCTATTAGACATTGGAGACAAAGGCAGGAGGGACAGGATGTCTGCTAGTTCTAATGGTCTATTAGACATTGGAGACAGATACAGGGAGGCAGGAAGGAGGACAGACATGCTAGTTCTAATAGTATATTAGACAGAGACAGAGAGGCAGGAGGGACAGGATGTCTGCTAGTTCGAATGGTCTATTAGACCTTGGAGACAGAGGCAGAGAGGCAGGAGGGACAGGAGGCCTGCTAGCTCTAATGGTCTATTAGACAGAGGGGCAGGAGGCCTGCTAGTTCTAATGGGCTGTTAGACAGAGACAGAGGGGCAGGAGGCCTGCTAGTTCTAATGGTCTATTAGACAGAGACAGAGGGGCAGGAGGTCTGCTAGTTCTAATGGTCTATTAGACCTTGGAGACAGAGACAGAGGGGCAGGAGGGACAGGAGGCCTTCTAGTTCTAATGGTCTATTAGACAGAGGGGCAGGAGGCCTGCTAGTTCTAATGGGCTGTTAGACAGAGACAGAGGGGCAGGAGGCCTGCTAGTTCTAATGGTCTATTAGACAGAGACAGAGAGGCAGGAGCGACAGGAGGTCTGCTAGTTCTAATGGTCTATTAGACATTGGAGACAGAGGCAGAGAGGCAGGAGGTCTGCTAGTTCTAATGGTCTATTAGACATTGGAGACAGAGACAGAGAGGCAGGAGGGACAGGAGGTCTGCTAGTTCTAATGGTCTATTAGACAGAGACAGAGAGGCAGGAGGACAGGAGGTCTGCTAGTTCTAATGGTCTATTAGACATTGGAGACAGAGGCAGAGAGGCAGGAGGTCTGCTAGTTCTAATGGTCTATTAGACATTGGAGACAGAGACGGAGAGGCAGGAGGGACAGGAGGTCTGCTAGTTCTAATGGTCTATTAGACATTGGAGACAGAGACGGAGAGGCAGGAGGGACAGGAGGTCTGCTAGTTCTAATGGTCTATTAGACATTGGAGACAGAGACGGAGAGGCAGGAGGGACAGGAGGCCTTCTAGTTCTAATGGTCTATTAGACATTGGAGACAGAGGCAGGAGGGACAGGATGTCTGCTAGTTCTAATGGTCTATTAGACATTGGAGACAGACACAGAGAGGCAGGAAGGAGGACAGACCTGCTAGTTCTAATAGTATATTAGACAGAGACAGAGAGGCAGGAGGGACAGGATGTCTGCTAGTTCTAATGGTCTGTTAGACCTTGGAGACAGAGACGGAGAGGCAGGAGGGACAGGAGGTCTGCTAGTTCTAATGGTCTATTAGACATTGGAGACAGAGACGGAGAGGCAGGAGGGACAGGAGGTCTGCTAGTTCTAATGGTCTATTAGACAGAGACAGAGAGGCAGGAGGGACACGAGGTCTGCTAGTTATAATGGTCTATTAGACAGAGACAGAGAGGCAGGAGCGACAGGAGGTCTGCTAGTTCTAATGGTCTATTAGACATTGGAGACAGAGGCAGAGAGGCAGGAGGTCTGCTAGTTCTAATGGTCTATTAGACATTGGAGACAGAGACGGAGAGGCAGGAGGGACAGGAGGTCTGCTAGTTCTAATGGTCTATTAGACATTGGAGACAGAGACGGAGAGGCAGGAGGGACAGGAGGTCTGCTAGTTCTAATGGTCTATTAGACATTGGAGACAGAGACGGAGAGGCAGGAGGGACAGGAGGCCTTCTAGTTCTAATGGTCTATTAGACATTGGAGACAGAGGCAGGAGGGACAGGATGTCTGCTAGTTCTAATGGTCTATTAGACATTGGAGACAGACACAGAGAGGCAGGAAGGAGGACAG
>NC_060195.1:15498945-15571445 GCF_021184085.1 Oncorhynchus gorbuscha | reverse complement strand
TCCTCCCCAGAGCAGAAACCACCTCCCCAGTGATGAATCCGTCACAGCGGTCACAGCGTGTCCCATACAGACGCTGGTAGTCTGACGTACAGATGTACTCACCACTCTTCTGATAGAACCCAGATCTAGCCAGGTCACACCCACACACTGGAGAGAGATAGAGATGGGGGGAGTGAGAGACAGAGGGGGGAGAGGGAGTGGGAGAGAATGGGAGAGAGAGGGAGGGAGAGGAGGAAAGAGAGAGAGAGAAAGAGAGAGAGATGGTGGATTAGGTTAAAGACGGATCACTCAAACTATTCTAAATGAACGGGCATGGAAAAAACTAAATACAAAACTGATTGCAGCAAGCTACAGTAATTCCTCGGCTTTAGCTTAGGTGGCAAAGCTAGTCTATATCCTGGGTTTGAACCCGTTTGGTCACATCTGCCCCACTTCCACAGTAAACTGTTCGAAATGAGCCAATTAGTGATTTATGGGGAGCTCAGAGGGTTGTTTAGTGGTGGTTCAGACAGAGAGGAACTTTGTTGGGTTTCATTAGGTTTCCTCCTCCCTGCTTGTCCAGACAGAAAATAAAGACAAGACAGACATAAACATGTGTGTGTGTGTGTATTTGTGTGCATGAGTGTGTTTCTGGGTGTCTTGTATGCAGTTTGTGGCTAACAGTTTGCTCTGATGTGAAAATAAAGACAATGTGGAAAAGTATTTTTCTCCAGAAGATCCAGAAACGACTCCTTCATTACAATCAATGAGACGGAACAAAATAACTTTCCTACATTTCATCACCAAGTTCTCCATGAGAAAAGAGAGAGAGAGAAAATGAGGGAAAGGAGAAAGAGAGGGGAATGGAGAGAGAACGAGAGTGAAAGAGGAGAAAGAGAGGGGAATGGAGAGAGAACGAGAGTGAAAGAGGAGAAAGAGAGGGGAATGGAGAGAGAACGAGAGTGAAAGAGGAGAAAGAGAGGGGAATGGAGAGAACGAGAGTGAAAGAGGACAAAGAGAGGGGAATGGAGATAGAATGAGAGTGAAAGAGGAGAAAGAGAGGGGAATGGAGAGAACGAGAGTGAAAGAGGACAAAGAGAGGGGAATGGAGAAAGAACGAGAGTGAAAGAGGACAAAGAGAGGGGAATGGAGAGAGAACGAGAGTGAAAGAGGAGAAAGAGATGGGAATGGAGAGAGAACGAGAGGGAAAGAGGAGAAAGAGAGAGGAATGGAGAGAGAACGAGAGGGGAATGGAGAGAGAAAGAGAGGGGAATGGAGAGAGAAAGAGAGTGAAAGAGGAGAAAGAGAGAGGAATGGAGAGAGAAAGATAGGGGAATGGAGAGAGAAAGAGAGTGAAAGAGGAGAAAGAGAGGGGAATGGAGAGAGAACGAGAGTGAAAGAGGAGAAAGAGAGGGGAATGGAGAGAGAACGAGAGTGAAAGAGGAGAAAGAGAGGGGAATGGAGAGAGAACAAGAGTGAAAGAGGAGAAAGAGAGGGGAATGGAGAGAGAACGAGAGTGAAAGAGGAGAAAGAGAGGGGAATGGAGAGAGAACGAGAGTGAAAGAGGAGAAAGAGAGGGGAATGGAGAGAGAACGAGAGTGAAAGAGGAGAAAGAGAGGGGAATGGAGAGATAACGAGAGGGGAATGGAGAGAGAAAGAGAGGGGAATGGAGAGAGAAAGAGAGTGAAAGAGGAGAAAGAGAGAGGAATGGAGAGAAAGAGAGGGGAATGGAGAGAGAAAGAGAGTGAAAGATGAGAAAGAGAGGGGAATGGAGAGAGAACGAGAGTGAAGGAGGAGAAAAAGAGGGGAATGGAAAGAGAACGAGAGTGAAAGAGGAGAAAGGGAGGGGAATGGAGAGAGAACGAGAGTGAAAGAGGAGAAAGAGAGGGGAATGGAGAGAACGAGAGTGAAAGAGGACAAAGAGAGGGGAATGGAGAGAGAACGAGAGTGAAAGAGGAGAAAGAGATGGGAATGGAGAGATAACGAGAGGGAAAGAGGAGAAAGAGAGAGGAATGGAGAGAGAAAGAGAGTGAAAGATGAGAAAGAGAGGGGAATGGAGAGAGAACGAGAGTGAAAGAGGAGAAAGAGAGGGGAATGGAGAGAGAACGAGAGTGAAAGAGGAGAAAGAGAGGGGAATGGAGAGAGAACGAGAGTGAAAGAGGAGAAAGAGAGGGGAATGGAGAGAGAAAGAGAGGGGAATGGAGAGAGAACGAGAGGGGAATGGAGAGAGAAAGAGAGGGGAATGGAGAGAGAACGAGAGGGGAATGGAGAGAGAAAGAGAGGGGAATGGAGAGAGAAGGAGAGAGGGGAATGGAGAGAGAAAGAGAGGGGAATGGAGAGAGAAAGAGAGTGAAAGAGGAGAAAGATGGAGAGGAATGGAGAGGGAAAGAGAGGGGAATGGAGAGAGAAAAGAGAGGGGAATGGAGAGAGAACGAGAGAGGGAAATGGAGAGAGAAAGAGAGGGGAATGGAGAGAGAAAGAGAGTGAAAGAGGAGAAAGAGAGGGGAATGGAGAGAGAACGAGAGTGAAAGAGGAGAAAGAGAGGGGAATGGAGAGAGAACGAGAGTGAAAGAGGAGAAAGAGAGGGGAATGGAGAGAGAATGAGAGTGAAAGAGGAGAAAGAGAGGGGAATGGAGAGAACAAGAGTGAAAGAGGACAAAGAGAGAGGAATGGAGAGAAAGAGAGGGGAATGGAGAGAGAATGAGAGTGAAAGAGGAGAAAGAGAGGGGAATGGAGAGAGAACGAGAGGGGAATGGAGAGAGAAAGAGAGGGGAATGGAGAGAGAAAGAGAGTGAAAGAGGAGAAAGAGAAGGGAATGGAGAGAGAATGAGAGTGAAAGAGGAGAAAGAGAGGGGAATGGAGAGAGAACGAGAGGGGAATGGAGAGAGAAAGAGAGTGAAAGAGGAGAAAGAGAGAGGAATGGAGAGAAAGAGAGGGGAATGGAGAGAGAAAGAGAGGGAATGGAGAGAGAACGAGAGGGGAATGGAGAGAGAAAGAGAGGGGAATGGAGAGAGAACGAGAGGGGAATGGAGAGAGAAAGAGAGAAAGAGGGGAATGGAGAGAGAGTGAAAGAGGGGAATGGAGAGAGAAAAGAGGGAATGGAGAGAGAAAGAGAGTGAAAGAGGAGAAAGAGAGAGGAATGGAGAGGGAAAGAGAGGGGAATGGAGAGAAAAAGAGAGGGGAATGGAGAGAGAACGAGAGGGGAATGGAGAGAGAAAGAGAGGTGAATGGAGAGAGAAAGAGAGGGGAATGGAGAGAGAAAGAGAGGGGAATGGAGAGAGAACGAGAGGGGAATGGAGAGAGAAAGAGAGGGGAGGCTCAGAGTGGAGGCTCAGTTCACCAACCCAAACCAACCCCAAGAGCCTCAGGACAACACTCAGAAAATCTGGCACGACTAAATCATCACAAAACAAAACAAAAATATATCACCTGTTGGAAAGACACCACAAAAATCTAAGTAAACTTCAATGCTATTTGGCTCTAAACAGACAGTACTTGGTGGCAGACTATCTGACCACTGTGACTGATAGAAAACATTTACTAGGTACAGACTCAGTGAGCACAGTCTGGCTATAGAGACCGAGTGTCACAGACAAACCTGGCAGCCCAGAGAGGACAGTCTGGAATTTAGAGACCGGTCGTCACAGACAAACCTGGCTGCCCAGAGAGGACAGTCTGGCTATAGAGACCGGTCGTCACAGACAAACCTGGCTGCCCAGAGAGGACAGTCTGGCTATAGAGACCGGTCGTCACAGATAAACCTGGCTGCCCAGAGAGGACAGTCTGGCTTTAGAGACCGGTCGTCACAGATAAACCTGGCTGCCCAGAGAGGACAGTCTGGCTTTAGAGACCGGTCGTCACAGATAAACCTGGCTGCCCAGAGAGGACAGTCTGGCTATAGAGACCGGTCGTCACAGACAAACCTGGCAGCCCAGAGAGGACAGTCTGGCTTTAGAGACCGGAGAGGGGAATGGAGACAAACCTGGCTGCCCAGAGAGGACAGTCTGGGAATAGAGACCGGTCGTCACAGATAAACCTGGCTGCCCAGAGAGGACAGTCTGGTGAAAGAGACCGGTCGTCACAGATAAACCTGGCTGCCCAGAGAGGACAGTCTGGCTTTAGAGACCGGTCGTCACAGATAAACCTGGCTGCCCAGAGAGGACAGTCTGGCTTTAGAGACCGGTCGTCACAGATAAACCTGGCTGCCCAGAGAGGACAGTCTGGCTTTAGAGACCGGTCGTCACAGATAAACCTGGCTGCCCAGAGAGGACAGGCTGTGCTCACTCTGCTCCAGGGGAGAGGTAGAGACAGAGCTGCATGTCCTACTACACTGTGACAAATACTCAGACCTAAGAGAATATTTCTTTCCAAAAATTATAATTCAATACAAATAATCTGAAACTATAAAAGATATAAAAAAATAAAGATAAATATTTATTGAGTGAAAAGCCAAAATGTGCAGTTTTGGCAGCCAAATATGTGTCCTCCTGCCACAACCTGAGGGACAGCCAGTGAAAAGTGCAAAGTAATGTCGATAATATTTCCCATCTGGTTTTGTTTTATCTTTCATACCATGTCATGTGTCTTCTCAGTCATGGGAGAGAGACTGTATTCTCAGTCATGTTGACACTGGTCTACTACCATTGCTTTAATGTATTGTTGTTCTCATTAATATTGTTGTTGTAGTTGTTGTTAATGGTAATCCCATGTCCACTACTACTATTATTATTGCTGTTGGTCCCACCATTTATTTATATATAAATATATATATATATATATTTTATATATAAATATATATTTTTATTTTATTTGTATTTTTCGATATGTATACTTTGACAATGTAAGTAAAAATGAACTTGCCATGTCAATAAAGTCAATTGAATTTAATTGAAAGAGAGGGGAATGGAGAGAGAAGGAGAGGGGAATGGAGAGAGCGAGAGAGGGGAATGGAGAGAGAAGGAGAGAGGGAATGGAGAGAGAGAGAGAGAGGAAAAAGGGGAATGGAGAGAGAAGGAGAGGGGAATGGAGAGAGAGAAAGAGAGGGAATGGAGAGAGCGAGAAAGAGAGGGGAATGGAGAGAGAAGGAGAGGGGAATGGAGAGAGAAGGAGAGGGGAATGGAGAGAGAAGTGAAAGAGGGGAATAGAGAGAGAAGGAGAGGGGAATGGAGAGAGAAGGAGAGGGGAATGGGGAGAGAAGGAGAGGGAATGGAGAGAGAAGGAGAGGGGAATGGAGAGAGGGGAATGGAGAGAGAGGAGGGAATGGAGAGAGCGAGAGAGGGAGGGGAATGGAGAGAGAGGGGAATGGAGAGAAAGAGAGGGGAATGGAGAGGAGAGGGGAATGGAGAGAAAGAAGGAGAGGGGAATGGAGAGAGAAGGAAAGAGGGGAATGGAGAGAGAATGGAGAGAGGGAATGGAGAGAGAAAGAGAGGGGAATGGAGAGAGAGAGAAAGAGAGGAATGGAGAGAGAAGTGAAAGAGAGGGGAATGGAGAGAGAAGGACGAGAGGGAATAGAGAGAGAAGAGAGGGGAATGGAGAGAGAAGGAGAGGGAAAGAGGGAGAAGGAGAGGGGAATGGAGAGAGAAGAGAGAATGGGGAATGGAGAGAGAAAGAGAGGGGAATGGAGAGAGAATGAGAGGGAATGGAGAGAGAAGGAGAGGGGAATGGGGAGAGAAGGAGAGGGAATGGAGAGAAGGAGAGGGGAATGGAGAGAGCGAGAGGGGGAATGGAGAGAGAAGGAGAGGGAGGGGAATGGAGAGAGAAGGAGAGGGAATGAGAGAGAAACGAGAGGGGAATGGAGAGAGAAAGAGAGTGAAAGAGGAGAAAGAGAGAGGAATGGAGAGGGGAATGGGGAGAGAAGGAGAGGGGAATGGAGAGAGAAGGAGAGGGGAATGGAGAGAGCGAGAGAGGGGAATGGAGAGAGAAAGAGAGGGGAATGGAGAGAGAACGAGAGGGGAATGGAGAGAGAAAGAGAGGGGAATGGAGAGAGAAAGAGAGTGAAAGAGGAGAAAGAGAGAGGAATGGAGAGGGAAAGAGAGGGGAATGGAGAGAGAAAGAGAGGGGAATGGAGAGAGAACGAGAGGGGAATGGAGAGAGAAAGAGAGGTGAATGGAGAGAGAAAGAGAGGGGAATGAGAGAGAGGGGAAGAGAAAGGGGAATGGAGAGAGAAAGAGAGGGGAATGGAGAGAGAATGAGAGGGGAGGCTCAGAGTGGAGGCTCAGTTCACCAACCCAAACCAACCCCAAGAGCCTCAGGACAACACTCAGAAAATCTGGCACAACTAAATCATCACAAAACAAAACAAAAATATATCACCTGTTGGAAAGACACCACAAAAATCTAAGTAAACTTCAATGCTATTTGGCTCTAAACAGACAGTACATGGTGGCAGACTATCTGACCACTGTGACTGATAGAAAACATTTACTAGGTACAGACTCAGTGAGCACAGTCTGGCTATAGAGACCGGTCGTCACAGACAAACCTGGCAGCCCAGAGAGGACAGTCTGGCTTTAGAGACCGGTCGTCACAGACAAACCTGGCTGCCCAGAGAGGACAGTCTGGCTATAGAGACCGGTCGTCACAGACAAACCTGGCTGCCCAGAGAGGACAGTCTGGCTATAGAGACCGGTCCTCACAGACAAACCTGGCTGCCCATAGAGGACAGTCTGGCTTTAGAGACCTGTCGTCACAGATAAACCTGGCTGCCCAGAGAGGACAGTCTGGCTTTAGAGACCGGTCGTCACAGATAAACCTGGCTGCCCAGAGAGGACAGTCTGGCTTTAGAGACCGGTCGTCACAGATAAACCTGGCTGCCCAGAGAGGACAGTCTGGCTTTAGAGACCGGTCGTCACAGATAAACCTGGCTGCCCAGAGAGGACAGGCTGTGCTCACTCTGCTCCAGGGGAGAGGTAGAGACAGAGCTGCATGTCCTACTACACTGTGACAAATACTCAGACCTAAGAGAATATTTCTTTCCAAAAATTATAATTCAATACAAATAATCTGAAACTATAAAAGATATAAAAAAATAAAGATAAATATTTATTGAGTGAAAAGCCAAAATGTGCAGTTTTGGCAGCCAAATATGTGTCCTTCTGCCACAACCTGAGGGACAGCCAGTGAAAAGTGTAAAGTAATGTCGATAATATTTCCCATCTGGTTTTGTTTTATCTTTCATACCATGTCATGTGTCTTCTCAGTCATGGGAGAGAGACTGTATTCTCAGTCATGTTGACACTGGTCTACTACCATTGCTTTAATGTATTGTTGTTCTCATTAATATTGTTGTTGTAGTTGTTGTTAATGGTAATCCCATGTCCACTACTACTATTATTATTGCTGTTGGTCCCACCATTTATTTATATATAAATATATATTTTTATTTTATTTTTATTTTTCGATATGTATACTTTGACAATGTAAGTAAAAATGAACTTGCCATGTCAATAAAGTCAATTGAATTTAATTGAAAGAGAGGGGAATGGAGAGAGAAGGAGAGGGGAATGGAGAGAGCAAGAGAGGGGAATGGAGAGAGAAGGAGAGGGGAATAGAGAGAGAAGGAAAGGGGAATGGAGAGAGAAGGAGAGGGGAATGGAGAGAGCGAGAGAGTGGAATGGAGAGAGCGAGAGAGGGGAATGGAGAGAGAAGGAGAGGGGAATGGAGAGAGAAGGAGAGGGGAATGGAGAGAGAAGGAGAGGGGAATGGAGAGAGAAGAGAGGGGAATGGAGAGAGAAGGAGAGGGGAATGGAGAGAGAAGGAGAGGGGAATGGAGAGAGAAGGAGAGGGGAATGGAGAGAGAAGGGAGGGGAATGAGAGAGAAGGAGAGAATGAGAGAGGGGGATGGAATAGAGGGAGAAGGAGAGGGGAATGGGGAGAGAAGGAGAGGGGAATGGAGAGAGAAGGAGAGGGGAATGGAGAGAGCGAGAGAGGGGAATGGAGAGAGAAGGAGAGGGAAATGGAGAGAGAAGGAGAGGGGAATGGAGAGAGAAGGAGAGGGGAATGGAGAGAGAAGGAGAGGGGAATGGAGAGAGAAGGAGACGGGAATAGAGAGAGAAGGAGAGGGGAATGGAGAGAGAAGGAGAGGGGAATGGAGAGAGAAAGAGAGGGGAATGGAGAGAGAAGGAGAGGGGAATGGAGAGAGCGAGAGATGGGAATAGAGATAGAAGCAGAGGGGAATGGAGAGAGAAGGAGAGGGGAATGGAGAGAGAAGGAGAGGGGAATGGAGAGAGAAGGAGAGGGGAATGCAGAGAGAATGAGAGGGGAATGGAGGGAGAAGGAGAGGGGAATGGAGAGAGAAGGAGAGGGGAATAGAGAGAGAAGGAGAGGGGAATGTAGAGAGAAGGAGAGGGGAATGGAGAGAGCGAGACAGGGGAATGGAGAGAGAAGGAGAGGGGAATAGAGGGAGAAGGAGAGGGGAATGGAGAGAGAAGGAGAGGGGAATGGAGAGGGAAGGAGAGGGGAATGGAGAGAGCGAGAGAGGGGAATGGAGAGAGAAGGAGAGGGGAATGGAGACAGAAGGAGAGGGGAATGGAGAGAGAATGAGAGGGGATGGAGAGAGAAGGAGAGGGGAATGGAGAGAAGGAGGGGAATGGGGAATGGGGAATGGAGAAGGAGAGGGGAATGGAGAGAGCGAGAGGGGAATGGGGAATGGAAGAGAGAAGGAGAGGGGAATGGAGAGAGAAGGAGAGGGGAATGGAGAGAGAAGGAGAGGGGAATGGAGAGAGAAAGAGGGGAATGGAGAGAGAATGAGAGGGGAATGGAGGGAGAAGGAGAGGGGAATGGAGAGAGAAGGAGAGGGGAATAGAGAGAGAAGGAGAGGGGAATGGAGAGAGAAGGAGAGGGGAATGGAGAGAGCGAGACAGGGGAATGGAGAGAGAAGGAGAGGGGAATGGAGAGAGAAGGAGAGGGGAATGGAGAGAGAAGGAGAGGGGAATGGAGAGAGAAGGAGAGGGGAATGGCGAGAGAAGGAGAGGGGAATGGAGAGAGAAGGAGAGGGGAATGGAGAGAGCGGGAGAGACTACCCGTGGCGACCCGTCATTCAGGGCTGGTTGCCAACATGGTCTCTTTTTTGTTTTCTTGAGTTAGGCAGCTCCAAAATGCAGGTGTTTTATCCTAGCTCGGTGCTTTCTGTGGTGGTTGGGCAGCCATCGGAAAATAGGGAGCGTAGAGTTTGGTAATGTTCTCTAATTGGGCCGTGATTGGCTACGTGTTCTGTCACTCATGGGGACACTACCTCACTGCAGAATCTACAAGAAGACATAAAAAAAGTCCCTTGTGTGCTGCCATAGAGTTACATTAGAAGTGCCCATCCAAGAAGGCTCAAGATCATTGGCCACAGATAAAATAACGTCAAATCCCGCTATACCTACCGTAGCTTTGATTGGGCTGATCATGTCAACATCACACTTTCAAAATCTTAGCTAGCAGTCATCATCATGAATCATCAGGAAGTCGACAATCTACTGGCAAATCCTTTTCAAACCTTGCCATATGAACAAAAATTATGAAGAGAAATTATACATAAAACAACAAACATCGGCCATTGGACATAAACATTACACAACAAGTTGGAAATCGCAAATTCAACAATGGTGGTTTGGAAGGAATCAGTGGCTAACCGCAAACATTGCAAAGCAATCACTATACTGCTATTCAGTGGAGTTGGTGTGTGGTCCAAGTCTGAGTTTAAACATTCAACATTGGCCGTGCTGTCAATCCAGCATGACTTCTGCCACGTTCAAAACATCTGGAAACTCAAAACTGGTAAACCTCAGATTTCAGTGGTTTAAGAAAACTGGGAACTCTGAAAAAAACGAGCTCCGACTGGGAAAATACGCTTTGAACGGTCATCCAACTCATAATTTCATGTCAGGAACTCAGTTCTCTTTCTAGAGCTCTGACCTGAAGATCACTGACGTCATAATTCAACTTGTTTTTTTCCCGAGTTCCCTGTTGTCTTAAAAGCTCCATAAATCCAGAGAATGCCTGACTTTGATGACACATTTTTTTATGACAACATTTGTCCACTAAAGACCTCCGCGCCACCTTCCTGCTCAAGTGAGCACAGCACAACAAGGTGTGTCCCAAAATGTATTGTATGGTCCTGCATAAATTATGTAATATGCCAGGGAGACATGTTTACCGTATAAAGAAAGTAATACTAAGTTAATGTTGTGTAGTTAGCTGTTAGTAGTACATGTGCCTCACCCTAATAATTTGGTCCCTTTTCCCGTTATAACTTAGCCTCCTGTTCTGACTTGCTTGCTTATATGCCCCCATTTATTTGTCCTACAGTTCTGACTTGGTGTGCATGGAGAACACTGCATGAACGGCCCATGTTATGAATTCTGTCGATGTACATTTCAAAAGTGCTGAACAAATAGTTATATTAACTACGTCTGACCTAGCTCACTCATAAATGTATTAACCTCTCTGGGGTAGGGGGCAGTATTTTGACATCCGGATGAAAAGCGTTCCCAAAGTAAACGGCCTGTTACTCAGGCCCAGAAGCTAGGATATGCATATAATTGGTAGATATGGATATAAAACACTCTACAGTTTCTAAAACTGTTCAAATATTGTCTGTGAGTATAACAGAACTGATATGTCAGGCAAAACCCCGAGGACAAACCATCCCCCCCAAAAAAAACATTTCAGCTTACCACTATTTTCAATGGCTAGTATTTTAATAATAAGGCCTCCCAGACTGCAGGTCCTAGGGTGTCCACTAGATGTCAACAGTCTTTAGAAAGAGTTTCAGGCTGGTTTTTGGAAAAATGACCCAGAAATTGTAGTTTTTCTATGTGGCTCCCACAAACCACATTTGAATAAGCAAGTCAGCCATATCAGCTATGTTTTTTAAAAGGCAGTAAATGAGGCTGAACAAACTGTTTCACTGCCAGACAAGACTCCGCTGATAGCCAGGTGTAGCAGTGGTCATGTGTTGGGACTCTGCTGTTGGGATTCTGCTGTAAGACAGCTTTATGTAGGCCCTAAGAGTATGTAGAAACTGTTTGTCACCGTTATAGTGCAATTGATGTATTGTGTTGTGTTGCTGGCATGCATCCCAATTTGGGGGGGGGATGGTTTGATGTATGTGCTTAAATAGCCACCGGAGACCACATGTACATGTGTGGGTTGTTATAGTAAACAGAGTTGATTCTCCACAGCTATTTGTCTGTAAGGTCTAGTGAAGAGAGAAACTGTATTAACTCTAGTGGGCGAGGTTCCTAAAAGGTCAGTGGGCATTCTAAAGGTTACACGACCACACCACACACACACACACACACACACACACACACACACACACACACACACACACACACACACACACACACACACACACACACACACACACACACACACACACACACACACACACACACACACACACACACACACACACACACACACACACACACACACACACACACACACACAGACACACAGACAAAAACACAGTAGGAGTCAGCAAACCCAGAGGATCAATACGTTTAAATCAGATCAGTGAATCAGCAATTACCACTCCATCTCTCTCTCTCTCTCTCTCTCTCTCTCTCTCTCTCTCTCTCTCTCTCTCTCTCTCTCTCTCTCTCTCTCTCTCTCTCTCTCTCTCTCTCTCTCTCTCTTTCTCTCTCAGCAGTGAGTTCAGTAGCATTGTGATGGATGGAGACGGCGAGAGAGAGGTTATTATAACGCCATTCTGTTGACTGTAGCAGCAGGCTCAGCTTTACCTAGCAAAGACTTATAGATGACCTGGAGCCAGTGGGTTTGGTGATGAATATATTGCGAGGAGTAGCCAACAAGAGCATACAGGTTGCAGTGGTGTGTAGTATATGGGGCTTTGGTGACAAAACGGATTGCACTCTGATAGACTGCATCCAGTTTGCTGAGTAGAGTGTTGGAGGCTATTTTGTAAATAACATCGCCGAAGTCAAGGATCGGTAGGATAGTCAGTTTTACGAGGGTATGTTTGGCAGTATGAGTGAAGGAGGTTTTGTTGCAAAATAGGAAGCGAATTCTAGATTTAACTTTGGATTGGAGATTCTTAATGTGAGTCTGGAAGGAGAGTTTACAGTCTAGGTATTTATAGTTGACACCCAGGTATTTATAGTTGTCCACATATTCTAAGTCAGTCTGTCTGTCTGTCTGTCTGTCTGTCTGTCTGTCTGTCTGTCTGTCTGTCTGTCTGTCTGTCTGTCTGTCTGTCTGTCTGTCTGTCTGTCTGTCTGTCTGTCTGTCTGTCTGTCTGTCTGTCTGTCTGTCTGTCTGTCTGTCTCTCTCTCTCTCTCTCTCTCTCTCTCTCTCTCTCTCTCTCTCTCTCTCTCTCTCTCTCTCTCTCTCTCTCTCTCTCTCTGTCTCTCTCTCTCTCATATCAAATCTAGTTTGTCACATGTGCCAAATACAACAGCTGTAGATCTTACTGTGAAATGCTTAGTTACAAGCCCTTAGTCCTTAACCAACAATGCAATTAGAAGAAAATAGAGTTAAGAAAATATTTACTAAATAAACTAAAGTAAAACATTTAAAATAAAGAAAATAAAAAAAGTTATAAAATATTAATAACAATTAAATAGTAATAACGAGACTATATACAGGGGGTACCGGTACCGAGTCAATGTGCGAGGGAACAGGTTAGTGTAAGTAAATTATAATGTACATGTCGGTAGGGGTAAAGTGACTTTAGTGGTTGTTCCATTAAAAGTTTTGTGATCATGATTAAGTACTTAGAGGTCATTTGTGGTTTCGTATGGTAACCTGCATCACCACTTCATTGCTCCAGACCAGCGCAAGGGGGAGTTACAGCACTGATTATGCTTTTGGGTCTGCCGTGTCTCTAACTGACAATGAATGGGGGACATAAACCTAAATAGAAACTGATAATTGTGTACGACTTCAGTATTACTAAAACTGTTGTTACACTAAGGTATGTTTTATTTTGTTAGGATTATTTTGCTCTTACTGTTGTAGTCTAGCCCACTACCGATCGGATTTGTTGTTATTTTGTTAGGATTATTTTGCTCTTACTGTTGTAGTCTAGCCCACTACCGACCGGATTTGTTGTTATTTTGTTAGGATTATTTTGCTCTTACTGTTGTAGTCTAGCCCACTACCGACCGGATTTGTTGTTATTTTGTTAGGATTATTTTACTGTTGTAGTCTAGCCCACTACCGACCGGATTTGTTGTTATTTTGTTAGGATTATTTTACTGTTGTAGTCTAGCCCACTACCGACCGGATTTGTTGTTATTTTGTTAGGATTATTTTGCTCTTACTGTTGTAGTCTAGCCCACTACCGACCGGATTTGTTGTTATTTTGTCAGGATTATTTTGCTGTTGTAGTCTAGCCCACTACCGACCGGATTTGTTGTTATTTTGTTAGGATTATTTTACTGTTGTAGTCTAGCCCACTACCGACCGGATTTGTTGTTATTTTGTTAGGATTATTTTGCTCTTACTGTTGTAGTCTAGCCCACTACCGACCGGATTTGTTGTTATTTTGTTAGGATTATTTTGCTCTTACTGTTGTAGTCTAGCCCACTACCGACCGGATTTGTTGTACAGCGCCTGAGTGGCGCAACAGTCCCAGACACTGCATAGCACTGTAACCTTTAAAACAAAATATATATTTCACCTTTATTTAACCAGGTAGGCTAGTTGAGAATAAGTTCTCATTTACAACTGCGACCTGGCCAAGATAAAGCAGAGAAGTGCGACACAAACAACAACACAGAGTTACACATGGAATAAATAAACATACAGTCAATAACACAATGGAAAAAAAATATATATATGCAGTGTTTGCAAATGAGGTAAGATAAGGGAGGTAAGGCAATAAATAGGTCATAATAATTACAGGCGAAATAGGCTAAATAATTACAATTTAGCATTAATACTGGAGTGATAGATGTGCAGAAGATGAATGTGCAAGTACTGGGGTGCAAAGGAGCAAAAAAAACAGTATAGGGATGAGGTAGTTGGATGGACTATTTACAGATGGGCTATGTACAGGTGCAGTGATCCGTGATCTGCTCTGACGGCTGGTGCGTAAAGTTAGTGAGGGAGATAGGAGTCTCCAGCTTCAGTGATTTTTGCAGTTCGTTCCAGTCATTGGCAGCAGAGAACTGGAAGGAAAGGCGTCCAAAGGAGGAATTGGCTTTGGGGGTGACCGGTGAAATATACCCGCTGGAGCGTTTGCTTCGGGTGGGTGCTGCTATGGTGACCAGTGAACTGAGATAAGGCAGGGGTTTACCTAGCAAAGATTTATAGATGACCTGGAGCCAGTGGGTTTTGCGACGAATATGAAGCGAGGGCCAGCCAAAGAGAGCATACAGGTCACAGTGGTGGGTAGTATATGGGGCTTTGGTGACAAAACGGATGACACTGTGATAGACTGCATTACATTTGCTGAGTAGAGTGTTGGAGGCATTTTGTAAATGACATCGCCGAAGTCAAGGATTGGTAGAATAGTCCGTTTTACGAGGGTAAGTTTGGCAGCATAAGTGAAGGAAGCTTTGCTGCAAAATAGGAAGCAGGTTCTATATTTAATTTTGGATTAGAGAGTTTACAGTCTAACCAGACACCTAGGTATTTGTCAGAACCGTCCACAGTAGTGATGCTGGACGGGTGGGCAGGTGCTGATAGCGATTGGTTGATGAGCATGCATTTAGTTTTACTGCCATTTAAGAGTATTTGAAGGCTACGGAAGGAGAGTTGTATGGCATTGAAGCTCGTCTGGAGGTTAGTTAACACAGTGTCCAATGAAGGACCAGAAGTATACAGAATGGTATCGTCTGCTTCGAGGTGGATCAGAGAATCAACAGCAGCAAGAGCGACATCATTGATGTATACAGAGAAAAGAGTCGGCCCGAGAATTGAACCCTGTGGCACCCCTATAGAGACTGCCAGAGGCCCAGACAACAGGTCCTCCGATTTTGACACACTGAACTATCAACATCGTTGATACACTTATTGATGAAGCTGGTGACTGTGGTGGAATACTCCTCAAAGCCATTGGATGAATCCAATCCAACATATTCCAGTCTGTGTTAGCAAAACAGTCCTGTAGTGTAGCATCCGTGTCATCTGACCACTTCTGTATTGAGCAGTTCACTGGTAATTCCTGCTTTAGTTTTTGCAAGCAGGAATGAGGAGGATAGAATAATGGTCAGATTTTCCAAAGGGAGGGCCAGGGAGAGCTTTGTAGCCGTCTCTGTGTGTGGAGTTTTTTCCCCCTCTGTTTGCACATGCTGGTACAAATGAGATAAAACAGATTTTCGTTGGCCTGCAATAAAGTCCCTGGCCACTAGGAGCACCGCTTCTGGATGAGCATTTTCTTGTTTGTTTATGGCCTTGTCGTGTCTTGGCTATGCCCGATTAAGTGATATGTCATGCTATTCTATAAAATAATTTCTCCGTAATTAATATTACCTGATTGAGCTAATCATGTAAATGTAACTAGAGAGTCGGTCACCACAAAATAATATTTATAGAGCTGTTATCTTCCGAATAAACTATTAAAGACCTAGTAATATTTTACATCAATAGCAGTCAATAATAATCGTTATCTTAATTCAGTATCATCTGAAAGTTGTAAATTCTTAGTAAACTGCACAAATCCTGGCTAACAAGTTGAATCAGCAATACAAAATTGGGTTTAATTGTTTATTTACTAAATACCTAACTAATCACACAGAATTACACATACACATAATTAAATCCTAACTTGATTACAAATTACGTCATGAAGGAAAACGTCCCTAGCGGGCGGAACAGATATGACAGCTTGTTACACAAAAGAAAAGGGGCTGGATTTGAGTGAAATAGCAGGTAGACTGAGGAACAAAGGGAAGAAGCTGTGCTATCGTAAGTAAGGTATCTTATGCATTCTAAATTACCGCCCATTTGGAAAAGGAAAATGCAATAAATAATTACTCTGAGCTGCGCTTCGGTAGGTTGGTGGTAGATGGAAGGCCGTGTTGCCCAACAGACTCCTTTGAAGAATGTCTCTGGTTGTCAATTTGGATACGTTGTAGTAACGTTGTTGGATGATAGACGGGATACTCTGTCTGTTCCTTCCTAACCCTCGTTTGCATCTGCTGTTGCTAACTCAACGGCTAGGAGGTATCACTTCTGTAGTGAATAAGAGTTCAAAGTTCAAACCATTCGTAACCAAAGCTCACGCTGATGTTGGCTTCGTTCTGTAGTTATTATCTGAACCATTCTGACATAGGACCGTCGTCCTCACGTCTTCGGAACAAGAGGTTACATTTTCGTCAAGGGCTTATATAGGAAGGGAGAGGAGGGCATGTTTGAAAAGTTTTATAGCCAATGTCCCTTCACAGGGGCGGACCACTGATTGAGCAGAGCCCTATCTTATGTAAACCCAAATCTCACATTTTAGAAGCTAAAATCACATTTCATCCCATCACAAATAATTTCATATTCAAACATTTAAATTGAACAACAATTTAATGTGAATCAGATAACTCCGATGTGTAGACTTTCCACTGTAGAGTTTGTCATCTTATCATTGATGATAATATCTCAGATGACAACCGAACTGACATCATATTCATTAAGTACCACCGCATATGTTCCATTGGTCGGATTACCAGAATATAGTTAATTTCCCCCCACCTTCTGATGTTCCCAGAATCTCTATGTTAACCATTGGTTTTGCAAATGTAACCTCAGTAGGGTAGAGAGAGGAAAAAGGGGGGAAGGGGTATTTATAACTGTCATAAACCTACCCCCCAGGCCAACGTCATGACAGCCTTATACAGCTCGTTGAGTGCGGCCTTAGTGCCAGTTTATGGTGGTAAATATACAGCTACAAAAAATATAGATGAAAACTCTCTTGGTAGATAGTGTGGTCTACAGCTTATCTTGAGGTACTCTACCTCACGCGAGCAATACCACACAGTACCTTAATATTAGACATTGCGCACCAGCTGTTATTGACAAATAGACACACATGATCGCCACTCATCAGACGTAACTGTCCTGTCCTGCCGATGCACTGAAAACCCAGCCAACTGTATATTATCCGTGTCGTCTTTCAGCCACGACTCGGTGAAACATAAGACATTACAGTTTTTCATGTCGTTGGTAGGATAGTTTCAAACGGAGTTCATCTAGTTTATTCTCCAGTGATTGCACAGTTTATTAATCAATGATTGTACGTTGGCCAATAGAACAGATGGTAGAGGTGGGTTACCCACTCGCCAACAAATTCTTACAAGAAAAAAACTGACCTTAGATCAGCGACTATGGAGAAGTTAATGCTACTCACAACGATCAACCAATAAACACTGTTGAAACGTATCAGAACTAACTGGGTGAGTGTGTGTCTGTGTGTGTGTGTGTTTGTGTGTGTGTGTGTTCATGTGCGTGTGCACGTGTGTGTGCGTGTGCGTGTGCGCGCACGCGTGTGTGTGTGTATATATATATATATCTGTGTGTGTGTATGTGTGTGTGTGGGAGAGACCATAGGCAGAGCTGATGCGTGTGTTTATCCCCTCAGGCAGCGATTCTTCAGGAGATAAGACGCAGGATAATACCTGTACATTTGAACATCTTGGCCACGTTCTGTTATAATCTCCACCCGGCACAGCCAGAAGAGGACTGGCCACCCCACATATGCTCTCTCTAATTCTCTCTTTCTTTCTTTCTCTCTCTCGGAGGACCTGAGCCCTAGGACCGTGCCCCAGGACTACCTGACATGATGGCTCCTTGCTGTCCCCAGTCCACCTGACTGTGCTGCTGCTCCAGTTTCAACTGTTCTGCCTTATTATTATTTGACCATGCTGGTCATTTGAACATTTGAACATCTTGGTCATGTTCTGTTATAATCTCTACCCGGCACAGCCAGAAGAGGACTGGCCACCCCACATAGCCCGGTTCCTCTCTAGGTTTCTTCCTAGGTTTTGGCCTTTCTAGGGAGTTTTTCCTAGCCACCGTGCTTTTACACCTGCATTGTTTGCTGTTTGGGGTTTTAGGCTGGGTTTCTGTACAGCACTTTGAGATATCAGCTGATGTACGAAGGGCTATATAAATAAATTTGATTTGATTTGATTTGATTCATCCCTAAATAGTGCACTACTTTTGACCAGAGCACGATATCCAAATCAAATCAAATCAAATGTTATTTGTCACATACACATGGTTAGCAGATGTTAATGCAAGTGTAGCGAAATGCTTGTGCTTCTAGTTCCGACAATGCAGTAATAACCAACAAGTAATCTAACTAACAATTCCAAAACTACTGTCGTATACACAGTGTAAGGGGATAAAGAATATGTACATAAGGATATATGAATGAGTGATGATACAGAGCAGCATAGGCAAGATACAGTAGATGGTATCGAGTACAGTATATACATATGAGATGAGTATGTAAACAAAGTGGCATAGTTAAAGTGGCTAGTGATACATATATTACATAAGGATGATATAGAGTACAGTATATGCGTATGCATATGAGATGAATAATGAAGGGTAAGTAACATTATATAAGGTAGCATTGTTTAAAGTGGCTAGTGATATATTCACATAATTTTCCATCAATTCCCATTATTAAAGTGGCTGGAGTTGAGTTAGTGTCAGTGTCAGTGTGTTGGCAGCAGCCACTCAATGTTAGTGGTGGCTGTTTAACAGTCTGATGGCCTTGAGATAGAAGCTGTTTTACAGTCTCTCGGTCCCAGCTCTCGGTCCCGGATGATAGCGGGGTGAACAGGCAGTGGCTCGGGTGGTTGATGTCCTTGATGATCTTTATGGCCTTCCTGTAACATCGGGTGGTGTAGGTGTCCTGGAGGGCAGGTAGTTTTCCCCCGGTGATGCGTTGTGCAGACCTCACTACCCTCTGGAGAGCCTTACGGTTGTGGGCGGAGCAGTTGCCGTACCAGGCGGTGATACAGCCCGCCAGGATGCTCTCGATTGTGCATCTGTAGAAGTTTGTGAGTGTTTTTGGTGACAAGCCGAATTTCTTCAGCCTCTCAAGGTTGAAGAGGCGCTGCTGCGCCTTCTTCACGATGCTGTCTGTGTGAGTGGACCAATTCAGTTTGTCTGTGATGTGTATGCCGAGGAACTTAAAACTTGCTACCCTCTCCACTACTGTTCCATCGATGTGGATTTCCTGAAGTCCACAATCATCTCCTTAGTTTTGTTGACGTTGAGTGTGAGGTTATTTTCCTGACACCACACTCCGAGGTCCCTCACCTACTCCCTGTAGGCCGTCTCGTCGTTGTTGGTAATCAAGCCTACCACAGTTGTGTCGTCCGCAAAATTGATGATTGAGTTGGAGGCGTGCGTGGCCATGCAGTCGTGGGTGAACAGGGAGTACAGGAGAGGGCTCAGAACGCACCCTTGTGGGGCCTCAGTGTTGAGGATCAGCGGGGTGGAGATGTTGTTGCCTACCCTCACCACCTGGGGGCGGCCCGTCAAGAAGTCCAGTATCCAGTTGCACAGGGCGGGGTCGAGACCCAGGGTCTCGAGCTTGATGACGAGCTTGGAGGGCACTATGGTGTTAAATACCGAGCTGTAGTCGATGAACAGCATTCTCACATAGGTATTCCTCTTGTCCAGATGGGTTTGGGCAGTGTGCAGTGTGGTTGAGATTGCATCATCTGTGGACCTATTTGGGCGGTAAGCAAATTGGAGTGGGTCTAGGGTGTCAGGTAGGGTGGAGGTGATATGGTCCTTGACTAGTCTCTCAAAGCACTTCATGATGACGGAAGTGAGTGCTACGGGGCGGTAGTCGTTTAGCTCAGTTACCTTAGCTTTCTTGGGAACAGGAACAATGGTGGCCCTCTTGAAGCATGTGGGAACAGCAGACTGGTATAGGGATTGATTGAATATGTCCGTAAACACACCGGCCAGCTGGTCTGCGCATGCTCTGAGGGCGCGGCTGGGGATGCCGTCTGGGCCTGCAGCCTTGCGAGGGTTAACACATTTAAATGTCTTACTCACCTTCGGCTGCAGTGAAGGAGAGTCCGCATGTTTTCGTTGCAGGCCGTGTCAGTGGCACTATATTGTCCTCAAAGCGGGCAAATTGGGTACTATTTGAGACACTGCCCTTGTCTTCTATCCTAAAACCTGGAGCTCGGGAGGGAAAACCGCTGCTGCCTAAACTCATCTCCCTGTAATCTCACAATGTCTCCCTAGCAACCACACGTTGGCTTGGTGATTGGACCAGCGTGGCAGTGGTTGCTATAGCTACGGGAAGCTCCGATCCCCTCTAACCCATATCTCTCTCTCTAACTATTTTCTCTGTTTCTCTCTCTGTTTCTCCCCGTCGCGCTCTCCCTACCCCCTTCTCTTTCCATAACACTCTCTGTCCTTCTCTCTTCCTTCTTTCATCTCTCTTACCCCCTCTCTCCATCTCTCTCCATCTCTCCTACTCCCTCTTCCAATCTACCTCTATGGAGGTAGATTGTCATGGTGTGCCAAGAAATAGATAGAACACGAGTCACAAACTGGTCTGGACAGGTTTGATCTGATCTGGACAGGTTTGATCTGATCTGGACAGGTTTGATCTGGTCTGGACAGGTTTGATCTGGTCTGGACAGGTTTGATCTGATCTGGTCAGGATTGATCTGGTCTGGTAAGGTTTGATCTGGTCTGGACAGGTTGATCTGATCTGGACAGGTTGATCTGGTCTGGTAAGGTTTGATCTGGTCTGGACAGGTTGATCTGATCTGGACAGGTTGATCTGGTCTGGTAAGGTTTGATCTGGTCTGGACAGGTTGATCTGATCTGGACAGGTTGATCTGGTCTGGTAAGGCTTGATCTGGTCTGGACAGGTTTGATCTGGTCTGGTAAGGTTTGATCTGGTCTGGACAGGTTGATCTGATCTGGACAGGTTGATCTGGTCTGGACAGGTTTGATCTGGTCTGGACAGGTTTGATTTGGTCTGGCGTTCTACAGAACCCACCTGTAAGAAAAGCTTCCACGATCGTTCCTTGGTGCTTTAAACCTGTTCCTTTCTCAAAGGGAAGTTTTACTAGAGACAAATTGATACAGGCAACGTCTTACAGTAGTCCTGATACACTGGACATTGTAGAAATCTGTTTTGACTCAGAAAACTGCTGACAGAATATTTGTAAGGTTATGGAACCTGACGCTTCCTTGTGTGTGTGTGTTCGAGTGTGAGTGGGTGACTGAGTGTGTGTGTGTGTGTGTGTGTGTGTGTGTGTGTGTGTGTGTGTGTGTGTGTGTGTGTGTGTGTGTGTGTGTGTGTGTGTGTGTGTGTGTGTGTGTGTGTGTGTGTGTGTGTGTGTGTGTGTGTGTGTGTGTGTGTGTGTGTGTGTGTGTGAGTCTCCCTAAGGAGCTGTCCATATGGAACATGCATTTAGACCACTGCAATGCCTGGTAGCTGTGCTGGAATGGGAGAGTGCCACTTTAGCAACGAGAGGAAAATGTGGTTAGGGTGTCATTAGGCCATGATACACAGTCTGCTACCATTACCAGTAATACAATAACACATATCATCCAAAGTGTGTGTGTGTGTGTGTGTGTGTGTACTTGTGTGTGCGTATGTGTGCTAGGGCTTCCATAAAAATAAGATAAAACAGTAAGTAATGCTTTTAGCCTATTTATGGATGGAAATACAGTTGATGTAAAAACCTTTGACTGGTCAAGCTTATCGGTCTACGGGTGATCATTTGCATAATTTAGTGGAAATAAATTGGCACGAGGGTATATTCATTATGTATCTTATTTATCACATGCGCACAACATAAAGGTACAGAGCCTTTGAGCCGGAAATGTGTCAGACAGTTTTACAAGGGCAGTCATTGCGCAACAATTCTAAATGCAATTGTGTGTTAAAAATAGTTTTTGGGGCCACAATTAAAAAAAGCTACTATTTTTATTTCTCAACTGGTAATTGAAGCGCACCTCCAATTCGCCATTCAAATGCATAGGTAATGGAAGGCAGGCTTCATCAGCGTGTCACACACCACTTCGCAATGAGCTGGAGACAGTAAGCATTTTGAAAACATATAGCTATTTAATTGTTTGAAACCTGTTCGTTTTACTACATATTATGAGGAATATTTTGCCTTGCTTCAAAGTAGCCATGGCAACATCGGACCATATCCGTGGAAGCAATTATTTTATAAAGACACATGTCCCATTGAAACCAATAGCCTATTTCCTTATGTTCTATTGGTTATCAACTTCCTTTCATTGTCCGGTCGCCAAACGCACGAACTGTGTGCATTGCTGCGCTAATAACGTTAAGAAATAATAGTTTAACAACATGTTATGCTAAACGTTCTGAACTGTTGCATCAGATTCATATTTTTTTATGTAGCCTACTGGTTGTATGAATATTGTTTGGGATATTTTGTTCTCGACAAGCTGACCAATAGAATAGGTCAACTTTTCTTCTATGGGGAATAGGTGACTGACATAGGCTCATAGGCAGCGCGTCCATAAGGCTAAGTCAACCGATCGCTCTGCCTCCACCCGCCTGCCTGACTAGCATCACTACTCTGGACGGTTCTGACTTAGAATATGTGGACAACTATAAATACCTATAATAATATATAATATATAATATATGCCATTTAGCAGACGCTTTTATCCAAAGCGACTTACAGTCATGTGTGCATACAATATGGGTGGTCCCGGGGACCCACTACTACAAGCGCCATGCTCTACCAACTGAGCTACACAGGACCACACCTGGGTGTCAACTATAAATACCTAGACTGTAAACTCTCCTTCCAGACTCACATTAAGAATCTCCAATCCAAAGTTAAATCTAGAATTCGCTTCCTATTTCGCAACAAAGCCTCCTTCACTCATACTGCCAAACATACCCTCGTAAAACTGACTATCCTACCGATCCTTGACTTCGGCAATGTTATTTACAAAATAGCCTCCAACACTCTACTCAGCAAACTGGATGCAGTCTATCAGAGTGCAATCCGTTTTGTCACTAAAGCCCCATATACTACACACCACTGCAACCTGTATGCTCTTGTTGGCTACTCCTCGCTACATATTCGTCGCCAAACCCACTGGCTCCAGGTCATCTATAAGTCGTTGCTAGGTAAAGCTGAGCCTGCTGCTACAGTCAACAGAATGGCGTTATAATAACCTCTCTCTCGCCGTCTCCATCCATCACAATGCTACTGAAATCACTGCTGAGAGAGAGAGAGAGAGAGAGAGAGAGAGAGAGAGAGAGAGAGAGAGAGAGAGAGAGAGAGAGACAGACAGACAGACAGACAGACAGACAGACAGACAGACAGACAGACAGACAGACAGACAGACAGACAGACAGACAGACAGACAGACAGACAGACAGACAGACAGACAGACAGACAGACAGACAGACAGACAGACAGACAGAAGCTGTGTTAGAATACTCATACTACCCACACTAATCATACTATTTGTGACGTGAATTGAGTATATAGTAGGCTTATTGGTCATAGTATGGATATAGTTAGTATGCCAAATGTTTCCGGATTTTTGTACTAAATTCCCCAAAATATGAAGTATACATGCAGAGGACACTATTTCCGTACTTTAGGGCCCATAATGCAATTATTCGGGAAATGGGCGTAGCTTCACATCGTTTCCAGATCTGAAGAACATTTGGGAAAATATGCAGCCAAAGTCCAACAATAGCGGCTACAAATTCATTGCTTTAACTAATTATGACAAATGTGAACAAAATGTTGAGCAATGTAATAAATTATTTACTTTCAAATAAGTTACCTTAAACATTATGTTGGCTGACAATCTGTTAGCTACGCTGCCCCACATAGCATATCATTACAGCAGTATGTACCGGTATGTTATCTAGCTACCTAACATTGGTAGTTATACATCAAACTTGCGAGTATATTAACTATAGGCTATCTAACTACCCAACGTTTATTGACTTGATCATTCCCGTCATTCTTAGCTTAGCTAAATGGAATAGTCGTTGTGAGTTTTCAATGGACATTCGGGTGCTTTCATAAATTTGTTCTGGCTATCTACTCCGATTTCAGAGCACTCTAGTCTGAGCACAGAATAATGAATTGACTAGTGTTCAACACGAATATGGCCGGTGTCAGTTGAATATGGCCGGTGTCAGTTGAATATGGCCGGTGTCAGTTGAATATGTCCGGTGTCAGTTGAATATGGCCGGTGTCAGTTGAATATGGCCGGTGTCAGTTGAATATGGCCGGTGTCAGTTGAATATGGCCGGTGTCAGTTGAATATGTCAGTTGAATATGGTGTCAGTTGAATATGTCCGGTGTCAGTTGAATATGGCGGTGTCAGTTGAATATGGCCGGTGTCAGTTGAATATGGCCGGTGTCAGTTGAATATGGCCGGAATGGCGGTGTCAGTGTCAGTTGAATATGGCCGGTGTCAGTTGAATATGGCCGGTGTCAGTTGAATATGTCCGGTGTCAGTTGAATATGGCCGGTGTCAGTTGAATATGTCTGGTGTCAGTTGAATATGGCCGGTGTCAGTTGAATATGGCCGGTGTCAGTTGAATATGTCCGGTGTCAGTTGAATATGGCCGGTGTCAGTTGAATATGGCCGGTGTCAGTTGAATATGGCTGGTGTCAGTTAACGATTGCAAAAAAGCGCAATTAAATTGTTGACACAGTTAAGTCACCAACGCTCTGGATAACACTGAAAACTGCCTAACCAGCTCTGCTAGGGCGAGTGAAATGGTCAGAATGGCCACTCTCATTTGTGTCTGGAAGTAGCTAGCAAGCTAGCCAACGTTAGCTTGGGTGCTTGACTTCCTTTGTAAGGTCAGAACGCTCAAATCAACCCTACTCGTCCACCCGACCATCCAGTGTGCGTTCTGAGAGTGAAACGCTCTGAATTCTCAAATGGACAATCTGACAACGCTCTGAATTTACAAGCGCACTCTGGCACTCCAGATTGAATTTAAGAACACACCCGAAGTCGTAAAATGTCTAACTAGTAATTTGTTATGCTACCTAGCATCAACTTCTGGTAGACCGGCGAAGAGCTAGTACTGTCAACTGAAAGGATACTGTTCTGTTTACAGTATACAAAAATGAACTAATAGTATATAGTAAGTAGTATATACTCATTAAGCATGTATTATACAGTATGTTAGTATGGGTATTCGAACACAGCTAAAGAAAGAGAAGCACATTGTGATAATAACAGACTGTGATAGAAGGAAGGAAATAAAGGGAGAGCTTCTCAGGGAATGACACCTTCTGTTTCCCAAGGTGAAATGAGTTGAATATAAAGAGTTCTGCCTAGTTGTTTCCTATATGTTTTCTACATGTTTCCTATACTGTATATTTCCTATATGTTTCCTATATGTTTCCTATATGTTCCCTATATGTTGCCTCCATTTTACCTATATGTTTCCTATATTTTTCCTATATGTTTTTCCCTATTTGTTTCCTCCATGTTTCCTATATGTTTCCTGTATCTTTCCAATATGTTTCCTGTATCTTTCCTATATGTTTCCTGTATCTTTCCTGTATGTTTCCTATATATTTCCTACATGTTTCCTATATGTTTCCTGTATCTTTCCTATATGTTTCCTGTATCTTTCCTATATGTTTCCTGTATCTTTCCTATATGTTTCCTGTATCTTTCCTATATCTTTCCTGTATGTTTCCTATATGTTTCCTATATGTTTCCTGTATCTTTCCAATATGTTTCCTACATGTTTCCTATATGTTTCCTGTATCTTTCCAATATGTTTCCTACATGTTTCCTATATGTTTCCTGTATCTTTCCTATATGTTTCCTGTATCTTTCCTATATGTTTCCTATATGTTCCCTGTATCTTTCCTGTATGTTTCCTACATGTTTCCTATATGTTTCCTGTATCTTTCCTATATGTTTCCTGTATCTTTCCTGTATGTTTCCTATATATTTCCTACATGTTTCCTATATGTTTCCTATATGTTTCCTGTATCTTTCCTATATGTTTCCTGTATCTTTCCTGTATCTTTCCAATATGTTCCTATATGTTTCCTGTATCTTTCCTATATGTTTCCTGTATCTTTCCTATATGTTTCCTATATGTTACCTGTATCTTTCCTGTATGTTTCCTATATGTTTCCTATATGTTTCCTTTATCTTTCCTGTATGTTTCCTATATGTTTCCTATATGTTTCCTGTATCTTTCTTATATGTTTCCTGTATCTTTCCTGTATCTTTCCAATATGTTCCTATATGTTTCCTGTATCTTTCCTATATGTTTCCTGTATCTTTCCTATATGTTTCCTATATGTTACCTGTATCTTTCCTGTATGTTTCCTATATGTTTCCTATATGTTTCCTGTATCTTTCCAATATGTTTCCTACATGTTTCCTATATGTTTCCTGTATCTTTCCAATATGTTTCCTACATGTTTCCTATATGTTTCCTGTATCTTTCCTATATGTTTCCTGTATCTTTCCTATATGTTTCCTATATGTTCCCTGTATCTTTCCTGTATGTTTCCTACATGTTTCCTATATGTTTCCTGTTTCTTTCCTATATGTTTCCTGTATCTTTCCTGTATCTTTCCTATATGTTTCCTGTATCTTTCCTATATGTTTCCTATATGTTACCTGTATCTTTCCTGTATGTTTCCTATATGTTTCCTATATGTTTCCTGTATCTTTCCTATATGTTTCCTATATGTTACCTATATCTTTCCTGTATGTTTCCTACATGTTTCCTATATGTTTCCTGTTTCCTGTATCTCCTCTATATGTTTCCTATATATTTCCTATATGTTTCCTGTATCTTTCCTGTATCTTTCCAATATGTTCCTGTATCTTTCCTATATGTTTCCTATATGTTTCCTGTATCTTTCCTATATGTTTCCTATATGTTTCCTGTATCTTTCCTATATGTTTCCTGTATCTTTCCTGTATGTTTCCTATATGTTTCCTATATGTTTCCTGTATCGTTCCTATATGTTTCCTATATGTTTCCTGTATCTTTCCTATATGTTTCCTGTATCTTTCCTATATGTTTCCTATATGTTTCCTATCTTTCCTGTATCTTTCCTATATGTTTCCTGTATCTTTCCTATATGTTTCCAATATGTTTCATGTTTCCTATATGTTTCCTATCTTTCCATGTTTCCTATATGTTTCCTACATGTTTCCTGTATCTTTCCTATATGTTTCCTGTATCTTTCCAATATGTTTCCTGTATCTTTCCTATATGTTTCCTACATGTTTCCTATATGTTTCCTATATGTTTCCTATATGTTTCCTGTATCTTTCCTGTATGTTTCCTATATGTTTCCTATATGTTTCCTGTATCTTTCCTATATGTTTCCTGTATCTTTCCTATATGTTTCCTGTATATTTCCTATATGTTTCCTATATGTTTCCTGTATCTTTCCTATATGTTTCCTGTATCTTTCCTGTATGTTTCCTATATGTTTCCTATATGTTTCCTGTATCTTTCCTATATGTTTCCTATATGTTTCCTGTATCTTTCCTATATGTTTCCTGTATCTTTCCTATATGTTTCCTATATGTTTCCTGTATCTTTCCTATATGTTTCCTGTATCTTTCCTGTATCTTTCCAATATGTTTCCTGTATCTTTCCTATATGTTTCCTACATGTTTCCAATATGTTTCCTACATGTTTCCTATAAGTTTCCTGTATCTTTCCTATATGTTTCCTATATGTTTCCTGTATCTTTCCTGTATGTTGCCTCCATTTTTCCTATATGTTTCCTATATGTTTCCTACATGTTTCCTATATGTTTCCTACATGTTTCCTATATGTTTCCAATATGTTTCCTGTATCTTTCCAATATGTTTCCTGTATCTTTCCTATATGTTTCCTGTATCTTTCCTGTATGTTTCCTCCATTTTTCCTATATGTTTCCTGTATGTTTCCTCCATTTTACCTATATGTTTCCTTACAGCCAGACAGAGACAAGACAAACAGACAAAGTTAGAAAGATCAAGATAAACTAATATCATATTATGACAAATATAACCACATATCGTCCACCTTGGCATTTTATCATTCCTATCACAAACACACACATGCACTTATGCACGCACACACATGCGCATGCACACGTGTGGACACACACAGACACACACACACACATACACACACACTTCTTCGTTCAGCCTCCTTATCACATGCTAAACACACCAATGTCAAACTGTCCCATGATGGGAAATTGATTTCATGCTTAGATAACTATCAGCGAGAGATATATAAATGCTTGTTTTGATAACTGTTGCCTGAGCCATTACCAACCTCTTTCTATGTCTCTCCCTCTTTCCCTCCATCTTTCTATCTTTCATCATGTGTGTGTTTCATTCCCCATCACACACCCAGATCATCATTAGTCAAAGACAAACAACAGGAATGAAGAACAAACCGAAGTGAAAAGAGGGGGGGGTGAATAGAGAATGGAACATGTAGTTGAGAGGGAAGGGTAGGGAGGAAAGGATAGGGGGGACAGTGAAACAATAGCAGGTCTTTAGAAAGCTGTGGCCATCGATGCTACTGGAACCACAGCGAGGGAGGGCATGGTCACACAATACTGTTCTACTGTACTGGCATCACGCCTCTGCTTTGGTCTAGGTCAGAACCTAGGTCAAACATATCAATGTCAAACTATTTGAGTTGTGCTTGAGTTTGCTTTTGGGATTATCCCGTGTGTTCCATTTTGAGATGAAACGAGTAGAGAGGACAGTTCAGGCTATGGGTAGTGTGAGAGGGGAGGGGCAGAGAGATTGAGAGAGAAAAGTATGATGACAACATTTCAAAAATATATTTGACATTTATTTAACAGGGCAAGTCAGTTAAGAATTATTATTTTCAATGACAGCCCAGGAACTGTGGGTTAACTACCTTGTTCAGGGGCAGAATGACAGATTTGTACCTTTTTACCTTGGGATTTAATCTAGCAACCTTTCGTTTACTGGCCCAATGCTCTAACCACTAAGCTACCTGCCACACAAAGGGTCACTCTCTCTCTATTTATATATATCTTTGTCTCCATCCCTCCCTCTCTCTCTCTCTCCTTCTTTCACTATCTTTCTCTGTCTGAACCCTCTGTCTGGTCTCTGGGGTCTGTAATGGGGGTTTCCCATTGGTTGAGGCTCCCTAGTGATGCTGAGAATAACCACGAATCAGACCGGAGGGAGCCCCTTGACATGGTTACCACAGCAACCCCTCAACTGAAAACACACAAGTGAAAGTAGAGGGGGATATCATAAAACATGAAACAATCCTTGACTAAGTTACTTATACAAAACCTTTCTATGGTGGCAGTGAACTATGTGCTGTACTGGAACAGGCATTTCAACTGCTTTCTGATAGAGGGTGTAAGAACATGACTACACAGCCACAAGTCTATGGACCATATCTACAGCAGTTGTACATACTGTTGTTGCCATTACACAATGTATCACACTGTAGGTAGAGATTCTACAGAGAAATGCTTGTGTGTATAATAACTCCCTCCTACACACCCCTTAGAAGAAGCCGACGCCCTCCTACACACCCCTTAGAAGAAGCCCAAGCACTCCTACACACCCCTTAGAAGAAGCCCAAGCCCTCATACACACCCCTTAGAAGAAGCCAACGCCCTCCTACACACCCCTTAGAAGAAGCCCAAGCCCTCCTACACACCCCTTAGAAGAAGCCCAAGCCCAACTCCTACACACCCCTTAGAAGAAGCCCAAGCCCTCATACACACCCCCGCCCTCCTACACACCCCTTAGAAGAAGCCCAAGCCCTCCTACACACCCCTTAGAAGAAGCCCAAGCCCTCCTACACACCCCTTAGAAGAAGCCCAAGCCCTCCTACACACCCCTTAGAAGAAGCCCAAGCCCTCCTACACACCCCTTAGAAGAAGCCCAAGCCCTCCTACACACCCCTTAGAAGAAGCCCAAGCCCTCCTACACACCCCTTAGAAGAAGCCCAAGCCCTCCTACACACCCCTTAGAAGAAGCCCAAGCCCTCGTACACACCCCTTAGCAGGAGCCCAAGCCCTCCTACACACCACTTAGCAGGAGCCCACATCCTCGTACACACCCCTTAGCAGGAGCCCAAGCCCTCCTACACACCCCTTAGCAGGAGCCCACACCCTCCTACACACCCCTTAGAAGAAGCCGACGCCCTCCTACACACCCCTTAGCAGGAGCCCATGCCGTCCTACACACCCCTTAGCAGGAGCCCATGCCCTTCTACATACCCCTTAGCAGAGGCCACGCCCCCCTACACACCCCTTAGCAGGAGCCCATGCCCTCCTACACACCTTAGCAGGAGCCCACGCCGTCCTACACACCGTAGCAGGAGCCCACGCCCTCCTACACACCTTACCAAGAGGCCATGCCCTCCTACATACCCCTTAGCAGGAGCCCACGCCCTCCTACAAACCTTAGCAGGAGGCCACGCCCTCCTACACACCCCTTAGCAGGAGCCCACGCCCTCCTACATACCCCTTAGCAGAGGCCACACCCCCCTACACACCCCTTAGCAGGAGCCCACGCCGTCCTACACACCGTAGCAGGAGCCCACGCCCTCCTACACACCTTACCAAGAGGCCATGCCCTCCTACATACCCCTTAGCAGGAGCCCACGCCCTCCTACAAACCTTAGCAGGAGGCCACGCCCTCCTACACACCCCTTAGCAGGAGCCCACGCCCTCCTACATACCCCTTAGCAGAGGCCACACCCCCCTACACACCCCTTAGCAGGAGCCCACGCCCTCCTACAAACCTTAGCAGGAGCCCACGCCCTCCTACAAACCTTAGCAGGAGGCCACGCCCTCCTACACACCCCTTAGCAGGAGCCCATGCCCTCCTACACACCCCTTAGCAGGAGCCAAAGCCCTTCTACACACCCCTTAGCAGGAGCCCACGTCCTCCTACACACCCCTTAGCAGGAGCCCACGCCCTCCTACACACCCCTTAGCAGGAGCCCACGCCCTCCTACATACCCCTTAGCAGAGGCCACACCCCCCTACACACCCCTTAGCAGGAGCCCACGCCCTCCTACAAACCTTAGCAGGAGCCCACGCCCTCCTACAAACCTTAGCAGGAGGCCACGCCCTCCTACACACCCCTTAGCAGGAGCCCATGCCCTCCTACACACCCCTTAGCAGGAGCCAAAGCCCTTCTACACACCCCTTAGCAGGAGCCCACGTCCTCCTACACACCCCTTAGCAGGAGCCCACGCCCTCCTACACACCCCTTAGCAGGAGCCCACACCCTCCTACACACCCCTTAGCAGGAGCCCACGCCCTCCTGCACCCCTTAGCAGGAGCACACACCCTCCTACACACCCCTTAGCAGGAGCCCACACCCTCCTACACACCCCTTAGCAGGAACCCACGCACTCCTGCACCCCTTAGCAGGAGCCCACACCCTCCTACACACCCCTTAGGAGGAGCCCACACACTCCTACACACCCCTTAGCAGGTGCCCACGCCCTCCTGCACCCCTTAGCAGGAGCCCACACCCTCCTGCACCCCTTAGCAGGAGCCCACACCCTCCTACACACCCCTTAGCAGGAGCCCACGCCCTCCTGCACCCCTTAGCAGGAGCCCACGCCCTCCTGCACCCCTTAGCAGGAGCCCACACCCTCTTTCATGGTCCTTCTGATCCTTCCAAATCCCTAGACTGGATCATTACTAGCATGGCTTGGAGTGAGTGAGTGAGTGAGTGAGTGAGTGAGTGAGTGAGTGAGTGAGTGAGTGAGTGAGTGAGTGAATGAGTGAGTGAGTGAGTGAGTGAGTGAGTGAGTGAGTGAGTGAGTGTGTCCGCAGGGAATTGACGTCACAGTCCGAGTCCCAGCCTGTAAGAGTCCCAGCATAGCATGTCCCAGAATAGCCCAGCCCAGCATAGCCCAGCCCAGCATAGCCCAGCCCAGCATAGCCCAGCCCAGCATGTCCCAGCATAGCCCAGCCCAGCATAGCCCAGCCCAGCATGTCCCAGCATAGCCCAGCCCAGCATAGCCCAGCATGTCCCAGCATAGCCCAGCCCAGTATAGCCCAGCCCAGCATAGCTCAGCCCAGCATAGCCCAGCCCAGCATAGCCCAGCATAGTTCAGCCCAGCATAGCCCAGCATAGCTCAGCCCAGCATAGCCCAGCATAGCTCAGCCCAGCATAGCCCAGCATAGCCCAGCCCAGCATAGCCCAGCCCAGCATAGCTCAGCCCAGCATAGCCCAGCATAGCTCAGCCCAGCATAGCCCAGCATAGCTCAGCCCAGCATAGCCCAGCATAGCTCAGCCCAGCATATCCCAGTATAGCCCAGCCCAGCATGTCCCAGCATAGCCCAGCCCAGCATAGCCCAGCATAGCTCAGCCCAGCATAGCCCAGCATAGCCCAGCCCAGCATAGCCCAGCATAGCTCAGCCCAGCATAGCCCAGCATGTCCTTACCTGTGCAGGTGAAACACTTGACATGGAAGTGAGTGTCCTGAACGCGCACCACCTCTCCCTTACACGCCTCCAGACAACGCTGGCACCGGATTGGTCCAGTGCTCCGCTCACTGCCCAAAGAGGCCTGATGATAGGCTGTAAAAAGACAGGAGTAGAGACAGCTGACCTCATCCAATCATAACAATCGATGTTTGTCCCCCAGATGGCACCATATTCCCTATAGAGTTCACTACTACTTAACATGGCCCATAGGGAACAGGGTGCCACCTGGGATGCAACCAACAATACCAAACAGTCAATATGTATCATCTGTGCTATACTATAGTGGGCAATAGCCTCTCTACCCTTCTGTCATGCTCTGTTGCATATTTGTTAGTGGATTTGACATATTGCTCATTCCCACATTCTATAATTGTCAATTGTTTCCTCAACAATGTCAGTATTCCTTGCCAGTCACACCCTAACAGGGACAGAACAGAACACAAATGGGAATTGGAATCCAATGCTAGTTTGTTGTGCCAACACAGGATGCAAGGGGAATGGTGGAAGTCGACCACTATATTTTGTTACGGGAGGAATCAAAACTCCACAGGTTTCCACAGACATGCCAATGAACAAGTGGGTACTAGACAGAGTGTGTGTCTGTGTCAGTGAGTGCATGCGTGCATACGTTTGTGTGTCTATAGGCCACTGCCATGCCCGTCTGCAGTGATAAGCAACCTGAAATTGAGTGTGGGATTGACATAGATTAACCCAATTCTCTGTGACAAGAGGGAAGTAGTGTGTGCCAGGTAGAGTAATCCTCTAGGCTTTGGTCTTCTAGAGAGGAGAGGAGAGGAGAGGAGAGGAGAGGAGAGGAGAGGAGAGGAGAGGAGAGGAGAGGAGAGAGGAGAGGAGAGGAGAGGAGAGGAGAGGAGAGGAGAGGAGAGGAGAGGAGAGGAGAGGAGAGGAGAGGAGAGGAGAGGAGAGGAGAGGAGAGGTAATCATGAGAGCTAGCCACTAGCCAGGGCATAGAGAGGAGGCGAGGCGAGGCGAGGCGAGGCGAGGCGAGGAGAGGAGAGGAGAGGAGAGGAGAGGAGAGGAGAGGAGAGGAGAGGAGAGGAGAGGAGAGGAGAATAGGTATCATGGGAGCTTGCCATTAGCCAGGGCACAGAGAGGATGAGAGAAGAAGGATAATGCCTTCCACCTGTCTTCCTTCCTGAGGACATCAACAGCAGAGAGAGGAGGAGAGAAGAGAAGAAGAGAGGAGAGAAGAGAAGGAGGATAATGCCTTCCACCTGTCTTCCTTCCTGAGGACATCAACAGCAGAGAGAGGAGGAGAGAAGAGAAGAAGAGAGGAGAGAAGAGAAGGAGGATAATGCCGTTCACCTGTCTTCCTTCCTGAGGACATCAACAGCAGAGAGAGGAGGAGAGAAGAGAAGAGAGGAGAGAAGAGAAGGAGGATAATGCCTTCCACCTGTCTTCGTTCCTGAGGACATCAACAGCAGAGAGAGGATGAGAGAAGAGAAGAAGAGAGGAGAAGGAGGATAATGCCGTTCACCTGTCTTCCTTCCTGAGGACATCAACAGCAGAGAGAGGAGGAGAAGAGAAGAAGAGAGGAGAGAAGAGAAGGAGGATAATGCCTTCCAACTGTCTTCCTTCCTGAGGACATCAACAGCAGAGAGAGGAGGAGAGAAGAGAAGAAGAGAGGAGAGAAGAGAAGGAGGATAATGCCGTTCACCTGTCTTCCTTCCTGAGGACATCAACAGCAGAGAGAGGAGGAGAGAAGAGAAGAAGAGAGGAGAGAAGAGAAGGAGGATAAAGCCTTCCACCTGTCTTCCTTCCTGAGGACATCAACAGCAGAGCGAGGGAAAGTACACAGCCCATCATTACAGAACAATTCCACTCAAAACTATCTTGTGGTATTTGTTATATTATTTTTATATCTTAAAATATTTGAGGGGGTCGAATAGCTTTAATATTGCAGATAGATTGGGGATTCCATCAATGTAATTGTATTTTTAATCCCCCATATCATTTTTACCTGATGCCCCGGCAGGTATTACATACATTTTACAGACACAATCTATTTTACATTAGTTATCTTGCTGTTATCAGTCCCAGCCTTCAGCTCTCCTCAACCCCTCCCATATATCTCTGAAGACCATCCAGTCCCAGTCTTCAGCTCCCCTCAACCCCTCCCATCTATCTCTGGAGACCATCCAGTCCCAGTCTTCAGCTCCCCTCAACCCTTCCCATCTATCTCTGAAGACCATCCAGTCCCAGTCTTCAGCTCCCCTCAACCCCTCCCATATATCTCTGAAGACCATCCAGTCCCAGCCTTCAGCTCCCCTCAACCCCTCCCATCTATCTCTGAAGACCATCCAGTCCCAGTCTTCAGCTTCCCTCAACCCCTCCCATCTATCTCTGAAGACTATCCAGTCCCAGCCTTCTGCTCCCCTCAACCCCTCCCATCTATTTCTGAAGACTACCCAGTCCCAGCCTTCAGCTTCCCTCAACCCCTCCCACCTATCTCTGAGGACCATACAGTTTAGATTTCTGAGGACCATATTTTCAGTGCTGTGATGTTTCAAAAGTTCTGATCCTATCACATTTACAGACCAGTATATTTTCTCTGAGTTATCCTCCAGTCCCAGCCTTCAGCTCCACTCAACCCCTTCCATCTATCTCTGAAGACCATCCAGTTTCAGCCCAGCTCCCCTCAACCCCTCCCATCTATCTCTGAAGACCATCCAGTTTCAGCAATCAGCTCCCCTCAACCCCTCCCATCTATCTCTGAAGACCATCCAGTTCCAGATTTCAGCTCTCCCAACCCCTTCCATCTATCTTGAAGACCATCTGTGCTCTCCTCAACCCCTTGATCTATCTCTGAAGACCATCCAGTTTCAGCAATCAGTTCTCAACCCCTCCCATCTATCTCTGAAGACCATCCAGTTCCATTTCACAACCCCTTCCATCTATCTCTGAAGACCATCCAGTTCCAGCCTTCAGCTCTCCTCAACCCCTTCCATCTATCTCTGAAGACCATCCAGTTCCAGCCTTCAGCTCTCCTCAACCCCTTCCATCTATCTCTGAAGACCATCCAGTTCCAGCCTTCAGCTCTCCTCAACCCCTTCCAATCTCCCTTCCATCTATCTCTCCTCAACCCCTTCCATCCAGTTTCCAGTTTCAGCCTTCAGCTCCACTCACTCAGTTCCAGCCTTCACCCCTTCCATCTATTTCTTTACACCATCCAGTTCCAGCCTTCAGCTCTCCTCAACCCCTTCCATCTATCTCTGAAGACCATCCAGTTTCAGCCTTCAGCTCCACTCAACCCCTTCCATCTATTTCTTTACACCATCCAGTTTCCTATTTGCCATATATTTTTCAATTGTGCTGTGATGTTTCACAAAAGTCCTGAACTTTTCTATTCTCATAGTTTCTACAGGTTGTTAATTAAAAACAATTTTTTTTTTTGCTAAAAGTATTATTATATTATTGATTGATTGACTATGACATTTCAGATCACCCAGTATTGCTGTCTGCAGAGTTAGCTCCAGGTAAATGTTACAATTCTTCAGCCATTCCTGGACCTGCTACCAAAAGCAAGCTACATATGGACAGTACCAAAACAAATGATCTAATGATTCTGTCTCTTCACAGCAACATCTGCAGAGCTGTGATGGTAGAAACCCCCATATATATAACGTGCTGTTGGTTGCAAGAATTCTGTATGATAATATAAATAGAAAAGTATTGAATCCGGCGTCGTTTTGCATATCATGTGCCATGGAATCAGTACATCAAAAATCTCTTCCAAACTATTTTGCCATCTATATGGCACAGCTGTCATTTTTTTGTTCCTTAAATGACACTGGTATATTTTTTCATTTCTCACAATTTTCTTTAACCAATTTTGGTCTTTAATGCAGAGGCGACAGACAAGTTTCTTACTTTTCCCCTTTCCACTTGTCTCTTCCATTTTTACGATAATGCTGCAATCAGTTGGTTGTAATTTTGGGTAGAGCATACATTCCCATATATTTGTGTTGGCTACATGTGTGACATAACTCCACTTTTGATAGTTACTGTATGTCACACATGCAGGACAAACTCTCTCTCTTTGTCTAGGGGCATCATAATGCCTTTCAGCTGAAAGAGCTAAGGCCAAACTCTCTCTCTCTCTCTCTCTCTCTCTCTCTCTCTCTCTCTCTCTCTCTCTCTCTCTCTTGCTCTCTCTCTCTCACACACACACTTTCTCTCTCTCTCTCGTGTGGCTCAGTTGGTGGGTTTGATTCACAGAGGGGACGAGTAAGAAAAGTTTCTCTGGATAAGAGAGTCTGCTAAATGACTCACTACTGTAGGTCTCTCTGGATAAGAGAGTCTGCTAAATGGCTCACCACTGTAAGTCTCTCTGGATAAGTGAGTCTGCTAAATGACTCACCACTGTAAGCCTTTCTGGATAAGAGAGTCTGCTAAATGGCTCACCACTGTAAGTCTTTCTGGATAAGAGAGTCTGCTAAATGACTCACTACTGTAAATCTCTCTGGATTAGAGAGTCTGCTAAATGACTCACCACTGTAAGTCTCTCTGGATAAGAGAGTCTGCTAAATGACTCACTACTGTAAGTCTCTCTGGATTAGAGAGTCTGCTAAATGACTCACTACTGTAAGTCTCTCTGGATAAGAGAGTCTGCTAAATGACTCACTACTGTAGGTCTCTCTGGATGATAGAGTCTGCTAAATGACTCACTACTGTAAATCTCTCTGGATTAGAGTCTGCTAAATGACTCACTACTGTAAGTCTCTCTGGATAAGAGTCTGCTAAATGACTCACTACTGTAAGTCTCTCTGGATAAGAGAGTCTGCTAAATGACTCACTACTGTAAGTCTCTCTGGAGTAGAGAGTCTGCTAAATGACTCACTACTGTAGTATCTCTGGATAAGAGTGTCTGCTAAATGACTCAAATCTAAATGTCTGCCTCTGTTGAGTGTTAAGTCATCCCAGACAAACAGAACAAAGGTTCTGTATCAGTTGTATCTAAGTAGTTCATTAACATTGTTGTCGTTAGCTGTAACCATTGGTCCTGGATCACTGAAGGTGGTAGTGGTAAGGTAAACAACACTGTTGGAGGCACATACACAGGTCCTGGATAGGCTAAGTCAGGGCTGCCCAACCCTCTTCTTGGATATCTACCGTCCTGTGGGTTTTCAGTCCAACCCTAATTTAACACACCTGCTACTACTTAGCTGCTCAACAAGACCTTAACTAGCTGAATCAAATTTGCTAAATTAGGGTTGGACTGAAAAACCTACAGGACAGTAGATCTCCAGGAAAAGGTTTGGGCAGCCCTGGGCAAAGTGAATCAGGCAAGGCGATAGCTAAGTGGTTAAATACATAAGGCAGTGGGAGGCTGCTGCTATTTAAAAACTGGTCCTGGATCAGTGAACGGGGCAGCTTAGTGGTTCAGTAGTTTTACTACCAAGTGGTAAGACAGCTCCTGGATAAGTTGCTAAGTGATATAAGACAAAGGGCCGTGGCAGGCTGCTGCTATTTCTACGCCGACCTCAACACATGCTGAGAGCTCACAGTCACAAGGGATTGTGGGAGATTGGATGTGACATGTCCCTCGCACTCTCCCTCTTTCCACTTTCTACTTCTCTCTCAATTCATTTTAATTCAAAGGTCTTTATTGGCATGGGAAACATACCGTATGTTTACATTGCCAAAACAAATGGGAAAGACAATAAACAAAAGGGAAATAAACAGGAAACAGTAAACATTACACACACAAAAGTAGTCAAATAATATAACATTTCAAATGTTATATTATTGGTTTTGTACAGTGTTGTGACAATGTTCAAGTAGTTTTGAAGTATGAAAAGGAAAATAAATAAACAGATAAATCTAGGTTTTATTTCCAATGGTGTTTGTTCTTCACTGGTTGCCCTTTTCTCATGGCAACGGGCCACAAATCTTTCTGCTGTGATGCACACTGCAGTATTTCACCTAACAGATATGGGAGTTTATCAATGTTTTATTTGTTTTCAAATTCTTTGTGGGTCTGTGTGATCTGTTGGAAATATGTGTCTCTAACGTGGTCATACAATTGGCAGAAGATTAAAAAGTGCAGCTCAGTTTCCACCTCATTTTGTGGGCAGTGTGCACATATCCTGTCTTCTCCTGAGAGCCAGGTCTGCCTATGGTGGCCTCTCTCAATAGCAAGGCTATGCTCACTGAGTCTGTACATAGTCAAGGATTGTCTTCATTTAGGGTCAGTCACAGTGGTCAGGTATTCTAAAACCCTAGAGGGCAAAGGGTTCTAGAACTGACTCAAGTATTTTTTAGCCAGATCCTAATTGGGATGTTGATGTTCATGTTCCTTTTGATGGCGTAGAAGGACCTTCTTGCCTTGTCTCTTATATCGTTCACAGCCGCGTGGAAGTTACCTGTGGTGTTGATGTTTAGGCCGAGGTAGGTGTAAATATTTGTGTGCTCTAGGTCACCAGTGTGTAGATTGAATTTGTATTTATTGTCTTGGCTACTGGACCTTTTTTGTTACACCATTATTTGTGTCTTACTGAGATTTACTGTCAGGGCCCAGGTCTGACAGAATCTGTGCAGAAGATCTAGGTGCTGCTGTAGGCCCTCCTTGGATGGGGACAGAAGCACCAGATCATCAGCAAACAGTAGACATTTGACTTCTGAGTCCTGTAGGGTTGCTGTAGACTGCCCTCACCAATTCATTGATATATATTCCATATTCCAACAGTAGTTATTGGGGTCAAACACTGTATGTCTCCATGCACTGCCGTGACCGGGCCTTGGTTCCAGACATTGGGGAAGATGCCAGAGCTGAGGATGATGTTAAAGAGTTTAAGAATAGCCCATTTGAAGTTGTGGTTTGTATATTTATCATTCCGTTTAATATACCATCAACACCACAGGCCTCTTTGAGTTGGAGGGTTTGTATTTTGTCCTGTAGCTCATCCAATGTAATTGCAGAATCCAGTGGGTTCTGGTAGTCTGTAATAATAGCTGATTCTAAAATGTGTATTTGATCATGTATATGTTTTTTCTCTTGGTTCTTTGTTATTTGGCCGAAAAGTTTGGGGAAGTGGTTTATCCATACATCTCCATTTTGGATAAATAGCTCTTTGTGTTGTTGTTGGTTTAGTGTGTTCTAATTTCTCAAAAGTGATTTGATTATAAGGATTCTTCAATCACAATGAGCTGATTTCTGACATGCTGTTCCTTCTTTTTGCTTAGTATATTTCTGTATTGTTTTAGTGTATCACCATAGTGAAGATAAGATTTTTTTGGTTCTCTGTGTTTTTGGATGGATAGGTTTCTCAATTACTTTCTTAGATTTTTACAATCCTCATCAAATAATTTCTCATTGTTGTTAGTTGTCTTAGGTTTTCTGGCGTAATTTGAATGTGATGTTAGCTGATAGGTCAAATATATTGTTCAGGCTTCCTGCTGCTATGTTCACACCTTCAGCGTTGCAGGAAAACAATTTGTCCAGAAAGTTGTCTAGGAGGAATTGGATTTGTTGTTGGCAAATAGTTTTTTGGAAGGTTTGTACACTACCTTCCATCTATAGCATTTCATTAATAGTATGTTGTTTGTTCGGCTTCAATGCCTCATGATTGAGTATTGCTCTGTTCCAATAGACTATGATTTCGCTGTGATCGGATAGGGGTGTCAACGCTCTGAGAAACTATGGGTTGAGGTCAGTGATGTGACCCATCTTTGTTGGTCATGTTGTCATAGTTGTGTCTAGGGGGGCATATGGGGGAGGGAATACTGTCACCTCCAGGTAGGTGTTTATCCCCCTGTGTGCTAAGAGTGTCAGGTTCAATCATTTAGGTCACCACAGACTAGTACATGTCCTTGGGCCTGGAAATTGTTGATTTCCCCTCTAGAATGGAGAAGATATTCTTCATTAAAGTATAGGGATTGTCAGGGGATATAGGTAGCAGACAGGAGGACTTTTTGGCTCCAGAGCGGTCTGAGGCACTGTATCTCAGTGCAAGAGGCGTCACTACAGTCCCTGGTTCGAATCCAGGCTGTATCACATCCGGTCGTGATTGATAAGAAACAATACTGTGCAGACGTATTCATTGATCTGGCCAAGGCTTTCGACTCTGTCAATCACCACATCCTCATCGGCAGACTCGACAGCCTTGGTTTCTCAAATGATTGCCTCGCCTGGTTCACCAACTACTTCTCTGATAGAGTTCAGTGTGTCAAATCAGAGGGCCTGTTGTCCGGGCCTATGGCAGTCTCTATGGGGGTGCCACAGGGTTCAATTCTTGGAGCAACTCTCTTCTCTGTATACATCAATGATGCCGCTCTTGCTACTGGTGAATCTGATCCACCTCTATGCACACGATACCATTCTGTATACTTCTGGCCCTTCTTTGGACACTGTGTTAACAACCCTCCAGGCAAGCTTCAATGCCATTCAACTCTCCTTCCGTGGCCTCCAATTGCTCTTAAATACAAGTAAAACTAAATGCATGCTATTCAACCGATCGCTGCCTGCAACTGCCCAACATCACTACTCTGGATGGTTCTGACTTAGAATATGTGGACAACTACAAATATCTAGGTGTCTGGTTAGACTGTAAACTCTACTTCCAGACTCACATCAAAGATCTCCAATCCAAAGTTAAATCTAGAATTGGCTTCCTATTTCGCAACAAGGCATCCTTCACTCATGCTGCCAAACATACCCTTGTAAAACGGACCATCCCCCCAATTCTCGACTTTGGCGATGTAATTTACAAAATAGCCTCCAATACCCTACTCAATAAATTGGATGCAGTCTATCACAGTGCCATCCGTTTTGTCACCAAAGCCCCATATACTACCCACCACTGCTACCTGTACACTCTCGTTGGCTGGCCCTCGCTTCATACTCTTCGCCAAACCCACTGGCTCCAGGTCATCTTCAAGACCTTGCTAGGTAAAGTCCCCTCTTATCTCAGCTCGCTGGTCACCTTGCTATATTGTATTCACTTCGCCACCATGGCCTTTTTTTTGCCTTTACCTCCCTTATCTCGCCTCATTTGCTCACATCGTATATAGACTATTTTATACTGTATTATTGACTGTATGTTTGTTTTACACCATGTGTAACTCTGTGTTGTTGTATGTGTCGAACTGCTTTGCTTTATCTTGACCAAGTCGCAATTGTAAATGAGAACTTGTTCTCAACCTGCCTACCTGGTTAAATAAAGGTGAAATAAATAAATAAAATAAAAAGTCTGGCAGACATTAAACACTTCACATGACCAAAGCGTTCCAGGATAGATAAATTACTAGCATGACATATAGCCAGGCGGCGCACAATTGGCCAAGTTTTACTGGGGTCATCGGCCCAGCGTTGTCCAAGTTTTACTGGGGTCATCTGCCCAGCGTTGTCCAAGTTTTACTGGGGTCATCGGCCCAGCGTTGTCCAAGTTTTACTGGGGTCATCGGCCCAGCGCTGTCCAAGTTTTACTGGGGTCATCGGCCCAGCGTTGTCCAAGTTTTACTGGGGTCATCGGCCCAGCGTTGTCCAAGTTTTACTGGGGTCATCGGCCCAGCGTTGTCCAAGTTTTACTGGGGTCATCGGCCCAGCGTTGTCTAAGTTTTACTGGGGTCATCGGCCCAGCGTTGTCCACCTTTTACTGGGGTCATCGGCTCAGCGCTGTCCAAGTTTTACTGGGGTCATCGGCCCAGCGTTGTCCAAGTTTTACTGGGGTCATCTGCCCAGCATTGTCCAAGTTTTACTGGGGTCATCGGCCCAGCGTTGTTCAAGTTTTACTGGGGTCATCGGCCCAGCGTTGTCCAAGTTTTACTGGGGTCATCGGCCCAGCGTTGTCCAACTTTTACTGGGGTCATCGGCCCAGCGTTGTTCAACTTTTACTGGGGTCATCGGCCCAGCGTTGCCCAACTTTTACTGGGGTCATCGGCCCAGCGTTGTCCAACGTTTACTGGGGTCATCGGCCCAGCGTTGTCCAGGTTTTACTGGGGTCATCGGCCCAGCGTTGTCCAACTTTTACTGGGGTCATCGGCCCAGCGTTGTCCAACTTTTACTGGGGTCATCGGCCCAGCGTTGTCCAACTTTTACTGAGGTCATCGGCCCAGCGTTGTCCAACTTTTACTGGGGTCATCGGCCCAGCGTTGTCCAACTTTTACTGGGGTCATCGGCTCAGCGTTGTCCAACTTTTACTGGGGTCATCGGCCCAGCGTTGTCCAACTTTTACTGGGGTCATTGTAAACTGACTTGCCGAGGTAAATAAAGGTTCAATAAAAAAAAATCTCTGATGAGATCATGTCCTTTTTAACTTCTAGCCAGATGTAAAATGTTCCTGTTTTGATTAATATAATAAGAGTGAGTTAGGGCTGCTCTATACCATATTAGCGCACTCCTCTTCTCTGTTTCACACCTGGTAGTTTGGTGTATGGGACTACCAACTCTGTAACCTAGAGGGCAACCAGTGGGTCCATCTCCTCTATACCATGTTTCTTGTAGGATGACAATGTCTGTATTTCTAATTTCATTGGTGAAGTCCAGTTTCCTGCTCTTTAGGCCAAAGGCAGATGACCTCAGGCCTTGGATATTCCAGGATGAGATAGTGAAGGCTTTGTGTTACATAAAGTGTCCAATGTTGTTAGTCGTTGTTAGTCTCTCTCTCTCCGCTGAGATAAAGGGAAGAGATGAGAGGGAGGAGAAGAAGAGAGAAGGATGGAGACAACAGAACAGAGGGAGGGGATGTAGGGTTGGCAACAAGACCATGTTGAGAAGAAACACCCAAAGCAGGTGGTGATGAGCTGTATTTACAGAAAACCAGTATAGTCTCTCTCTCTACACCCTCTATCTTTCTCTGTTTCTCTCACCCCCAACCCCTCTCTCTCTTTCTCATTTACTACTTCCTTCCTTCCTTCCCTTGGGGAGGCCCATCCATCAGAGTGTGATATAGGGTCCAATGGCCTTGGTGCCCTGGCAGATTGGGTACCTCTTGAAAATCACAAATTTCAGAGCTAATGCCATTTGGCCTTCAAGAGGTATCCGAATCTGCCAGGGCACCAAGGCCATACGCAACAAGGCCATTAACCAAAATGGACAATTAAATTGATTTGATAACTGGAAAACAGTTGCTATTCGGTAAGGAAAAACACGCAAGTCTAAAAACCATGGGACCTCCCAGCCATCATACCGCTCAGGAAGGAGACGCGTTCCATCTCCTAGAGATGAATGTACTTTAGTGCGAAAAGTGCAAATCAATCCCAGAACAACAGCAAAGGACCTTGTGAAGATGCTGGAGGAAGCAGGTACAAAAGTATCTATATCCACAGTAAAACGAGTCCTTATCGACATGACCTCAAAGGCCGCTCAGCAAGGAAGAAACCACTGCTCCAAAACCGCCATAAAAAATCCAGACTATGGTTTGCAACTGCACATGGGGACAAAGATCATACTTTTTTGAGAAATGTCCCCTGGTCTGATGAAACAAAATTAGAACTGCTTGGTCATAATGACCATCGTTATGTTTGGAGGAAAAAGGGGAAGCTTGCAAGCCAAAGAACACCATCCCAACCGTGAAGCACGGGAGTGGCAGCATCATGTTGTGGGGGTGCTTTGCTGTAGGAGGAACTGGTGCACTTCACAAAATAGGTGGCATGATGAGGAAAGGAAAATTATGTGGATATATTGAAGCAACATCTCAAGACATCAGTCAGGAAGTTAAAGCTTGGTTGCAAATGGGTCTTCCAAATGGACAATGACCCCATGCATACTTCCAAGGTGGTGGCAAAATGGCTTAAGGACAACAAAGTCAAGGTATTGGAGTGGCAGAATATGTGTGGGCAGAACTGAAAAAGTGTGTGCGAGCAAGGAAGCCTACAAACCTGACTCAGTTACACCAGCTCTGTAAGGAGGAAAGGGCCAAAATTCACCCAACCTATTGTGGGAAGCTTGTGGAAGGCTAGCCGGAACGTTTGACCCAAGTTTTAAAAAATGTTATTCAATGCTACCAAATACTAATTGAGTGTATGTAAACTTTTGACCCACTGGGAATGTGAAAGAATGTGAAAGAAATAAAAGCTGAAATAAATCACTCTCTCTGCTATTATTCTGACATTTCACATTCTTAAAATAAAGTGGTGATCCTAACTGACCTGAGACAGTGAATTGTTACTAGGATTACAAAAACTGAATTTAAATGTATTTGGCTAAGGTGTATGTAAACTTCTGACTTCAACTGTAAATGTGCATAAATAATTAGCCTACATGTTGAAGTATAGATGATACCCTATTGGCTACAGCCTGTCATGTCCAGACCTACGCTGACTTAAGGGAGGCACCAAACTTTAATGAGGCTTTTATTTACATATACATAACCAGTCAAAAGTTTGGACACACCTACACTATGCCAAGAGTGTGCCACGCTGTCATCAAGGCAAAGGGGGGCTACTTTGAAGAATTTGTTTGACATATTTTTCCATATGTGTTATTTCATAGTTCTGATGTCTTCACTATTATTCTACAATGTAGAAAATAGTAAATAAAGAAAAACCCTTGAATGCATTGGTGTGTCCAGACTTTTGACTGGTACTGTATATATATACAGTGGGGCAAAAAAGTATTTAGTCAGCCACCAATTGTGCAAGTTCTCCCACTTAAAAAGATGAGAGAGGCCTGTAATTTTAATCATAGGTACACTTCAACTATGACAGACAAAATGAGAAAAGTAAATCCAGATAATCACATTGTAGGATTTTTTATTAATTAATTTGCAAATTATGGTGGAAAACAAGTATTTGGTCAATAACAAAAGTTTATCTCAATACTTTGTTACATACCCTTTGTTGGCAATGACAGAGGTCAAACGTTTTCTGTAAGTCTTCACAAGGTTTTCACACACTGTTGCTGGAATTTTGGCCCATTCCTCCATGCAGATCTCCTCTAGAGCAGTGCTGTTTTGGGTCTGTTGCTGGGCAACACAGACTTTCAACTCCCTCCAAAGATTTGGTGTTGAGATCTGGAGACTGGCCTTGAAATGCTTCTTACGAAGCCACTCCTTTGTTGCCCAGGCAGTGTGTTTGGGATCATTGTCATGCTGAAAGACCCAGCCACGTTTCATCTTCAATGCCCTTGCTGATGGAAGGAGGATTTCACTGAAAATCTCACGATACATGGCCCCATTCATTCTTTCCTTTACACAGATCAGTTGTCCTGGTCCCTTTGCATAAAAACAGCGCCAAAGCATGATGTTTCCACCCCCATACTTCACAGTAGGTATGGGGTTCACCGTTTTGCTCACCGTTCTTGTGATCATTTTGACCCCACGGGGTGAGATCTTGCATGGAGCCCCAGATCGAGGGAGATTGTCAGTGGTCTTGTATGTCTTCCATTTCCTAATAATTACTCCCACAGTTGATTTCTTCAAACCAAGCTGCTTACCTATTGCAGATTCAGTCTTCTCAGCCTGGTGCAGGTCTACAATTTTGTTTCTGGTGTCGTTTGACAGCTCTTTGGTCTTGGCCATAGTGGAGTTTGGAGTGCGACTGTTTGAGGTTGTGTACAGGTGTCTTTTATACTGATAACAAGTTCAAACCGGTGCCATTAATACAGGTAACGAGTGGAGGACAGAGGAGCCTCTTAAAGAAGAAGTTACAGGTCTGTGAGAGCCAGATATCTTGCTTGTTTGTAGGTGACCAAATACTTATTGTCCACCATAATTTGCAAATAAATTCATTAAAACAATTAATTCCTACATTGTGATTTTCTGGATTTTTTTTCTCATTTCTCACTTCTGTCATAGTTGAAGTGTAAAGTGGGAGAACTTGCACAATTGGTGAATGACTAAATACTTTTTTGCCCCACTATATAGGCTAAACACCAATGATGTTTTCCAGATATAATATAGGATAATTATTCATATCTAAAGGCTGGATTCTATGACATACTTGAGGCACTGTTTGTTCTGATAGGACAGAATGGTCAGTGACTGTTTGTTCTGATAGGACAGAATGGTCAGTCCCTGTTCGTTCTGATAGGACAGAATGGTCAGTGACTGTTTGTTCTGATAGGACAGAATGGTCAGTGCCTATTTGTTCTGATAGGACAGAATGGTCAGTGCCTGTTCGTTCTGATAGGACAGAATGGTCAGTCCCTGTTCGTTCTGATAGGACAGAATGGTCAGTGACTGTTTGTTCTGATAGGACAGAATGGTCAGTGCCTGTTTGTTCTGATAGGACAGAATGGTCAGTGCCTGTTCGTTCTGATAGGACAGAATGGTCAGTGCCTGTTTGTTCTGATAGGACAGAATGGTCAGTACCTATTTGTTCTGATAGGACAGAATGGTCAGTGCCTGTTTGTTCTGGTAGGACAGAATGGTCAGTGCCTGTTTGTTATGATAGGACAGAATGGTCAGTGCCTGTTCGTTATGATATGACAGAATGGTCAGTACCTGTTCGTTCTGATAGGACAGAATGGTCAGTGCCTGTTTGTTCTGATAGGACAGAATGGTCAGTGCCTATTTGTTCTGATAGGACAGAATGGTCAGTGCCTGTTTGTTCTGGTAGGACAGAATGGTCAGTGCCTGTTTGTTATGATAGGACAGAATGGTCAGTGCCTGTTCGTTATGATAGAACAGAATGGTCAGTACCTGTTCGTTCTGATGGGACAGAATGGTCAGTGCCTGTTCATTCTGATAGGACAGAATGGTCAGTGCCTGTTCGTTATGATAGGACAGAATGGTCAGTACCTGTTCGTTCTGATAGGACAGAATGGTCAGTGCCTGTTCGTTATGATAGGACAGAATGGTCAGTGCCTGTTCGTTATGATAGGACAGAATGTTCAGTGCCTGTTCGTTATGATAGGACAGAATGGTCAGTACCTGTTCGTTATGATAGGACAGAATGGTCAGTGCCTGTTCGTTATGATAGGACAGAATGGTCAGTACCTGTTCGTTCTGATAGGACAGAATGGTCAGTGCCTGTTCGTTCTGATAGGACAGAATGGTAAGTGCCTGTTTGTTCTGATAGGACAGGATGGTCAGTGCCTGTTCGTTATGATAGGACAGAATGGTCAGTACCTGTTCGTTCTGATAGGACAGAATGGTCAGTGCCTGTTCGTTCTGACAGGACAGAATGGTCAGGGCCTGTTCGTTCTGATAGGACAGAATGGTCAGTGCCTGTTCGTTCTGATAGGACAGAATGGTCAGGGCCTGTTCGTTCTGATAGGACAGAATGGTCAGTGCCTGTTTGTTCTGATAGGACAGAATGGTCAGTGCCTATTTGTTCTGATAGGACAGAATGGTCAGTGCCTGTTCGTTCTGATAGGACAGAATGGTCAGGGCCTGTTCGTTCTGATAGGACAGAATGGTCAGGGCCTGTTCGTTCTGATAGGACAGAATGGTCAGGGCCTGTTCGTTCTGATAGGACAGAATGGTCAGGGCCTGTTCGTTCTGATAGGACAGAATGGTCAGGGCCTGTTCCTTATGATAGGACAGAATGGTCAGGGCCTGTTCGTTCTGATAGGACAGAATGGTCAGGGCCTGTTCGTTCTGATAGGAAAGAATGGTCAGTGCCTATTCCTTATGATAGGACAGAATGGTCAGGGCCTGTTCGTTCTGATAGGACAGAATGGTCAGGGCCTGTTCGTTCTGATAGGACAGAATGGTCAGTGCCTATTTGTTCTGGTAGGACGCACACCGTTAGATCCACGATGTGTCTGTCTTCACTTGTAGCCTACTTCAGAGCTGCGACGCCTGTGAGAAGGAACCAATGACGTGATGGTCATTGGCCAATAAGAATTGAGATATTGTATGTGAGAGAGCCATGTGAGGGACAGATGCTTCGGGGTAGGCTACGGCGATTGGAAGCCAGGTGAAGGGAATTATAATTATTATATTCAGCACAATGGCTGTTTTGGCCAAAAAGCGTACGTTTATCTAAAGGGAAGTACGGCCACACAAGGGGGCATTGAGGGCCATGGCCGCTGATGCTGCCGGGAAATTCAAGCCCTTATCCAGTGACATCAAAAACAGAGCCACTCTACGGAGAGAGAAGTGGGTCAAACTTCTCTAGTAGACAGACCACATGATGACATACCAGCCCATCCCCCACCAAGGTCACCAAGGCTGAAGGCATAGAAATATATAGACATAGATTGGACATGTCTCTTCTATTGATTCTAACTCTGTGTGCTGAAGGCTTGGTTCTCAAGGACTCAGTGTGTTCGTCACCTCACAGGAGTGACTGTGGATAAGTCCTGACCTCGCCTGGTCATCCCTGATGGCCAGAAATACTTCGGTTTCTCAATTACCTTGGGTGGTAGGTAGCCTAGTGGTTAGAGCGTATGGCCAGCCCCTGAACAAGGTAGTTAAAGTCATTGAAAATAACAATTTGTTCTTAACTGACTTGCCTAGTTAAATAAAGAATAAAATAAACCTGTCTCTGGGATGTTGGTTAGCTAACCACCCCCTCAGTTTACTTGACAGTGTGTGCATTCCAAAAGGCACCCTATTCTGTATAGTGTAGAGACCCTGGTCAAAAGGCACCCTATTCTGTATAGTGTAGAGACCCTGGTCAAAAGGCACCCTATTCTGTATAGTGTAGAGACCCTGGTCAAACGGCACCCTATTCTGTATAGTGTAGAGACCCTGGTCAAAAGGCACCCTATTCTGTATAGCGTAGAGACCCTGGTCAAAAGGCACCCTATTCTGTATAGTGTAGAGACCCTGGTCAAAAGGCACCCTATTCTGTATAGCGTAGAGACCCTGGTCAAAAGGCACCCTATTCTGTATAGCGTAGAGACCCTGGTCAAAAGGCACCCTATTCTGTATAGCGTAGAGACCCTGGTCAAAAGGCACCCTATTCTGTATAGCGTAGAGACCCTGGTCAAAAGGCACCCTATTCTGTATAGCGTAGAGACCCTAGTCAAAAGGCACCCTATTCTGTATAGCGTAGAGACCCTAGTCAAAAGGCACCCTATTCTGTATAGCGTAGAGACCCTGGTCAAAAGGCACCCTATTCTGTATAGCGTAGAGACCCTAGTCAAAAGGCACCCTATTCTGTATAGCGTAGAGACCCTAGTCAAAAGGCATCCTATTCTGTATAGCGTAGAGACCCTAGTCAAAAGGCACCCTATTCTGTATAGAGTAGAGACCCTGGTCAAAAGGCACCCTATTCTGTATAACGTAGAGACCCTAGTCAAAAGGCACCCTATTCTGTATAGCGTAGAGACCCTAGTCAAAAGGCACCCTATTCTGTATAGCGTAGAGACCCTAGTCAAAAGGCACCCTATTCTGTATAGAGTAGAGACCCTGGTCAAAAGGCACCCTATTCTGTATAACGTAGAGACCCTAGTCAAAAGGCACCCTATTCTGTATAGTGTAGAGACCCTGGTCAAAAGGCACCCTATTCTGTATAGCGTAGAGACCCTGGTCAAAAGGCACCCTATTCTGTATAGCGTAATGACCCTGGTCAAAAGGCACCCTATTCTGTATAGCGTAGAGACCCTAGTCAAAAGGCACCCTATTCTGTATAGTGTAGAGACCCTGGTCAAAAGGCACCCTATTCTGTATAGTGTAGAGACCCTAGTCAAAAGGCACCCTATTCTGTATAGCGTAGAGACCCTAGTCAAAAGGCACCCTATTCCGTATAGCGTAGAGACCCTAGTCAAAAGGCACCCTATTCTGTATAGCGTAGAGACCCTGGTCAAAAGGCACCCTATTCTGTATAGCGTAGAGACCCTAGTCAAAAGGCACCCTATTCTGTATAGTGTAGAGACCCTGGTCAAAAGGCACCCAATTCTGTATAGCGTAGAGACCCTGGTCAAAAGGCACCCTATTCTGTATAGCGCAGAGACCCTAGTCAAAAGGCACCCTATTCTGTGTAGCGTAGGAGAGATGGAAATGGAAAGAGAGAGAGATGAAAACATATTTCCCTCAGATTACACAGACCTACAAAGAATTTGAAAACAAACACAATTTTGTTAAACTCCCATATCTACTGGGTGAAATACCACAGTGTGCCATCACAACAGCAATATTTGTGACCTGTTACCACAAGAAAAGGGCAATCAGTGAAGAACAAACACCACTGTAAATATAATATTTGTTTAATTATTTTTTCAGTCTTTATTTATATTTTGTTTATTATCTATTTCTATAAAGCCCCCTCAAAAACAATTGAGAGAGAGGGATGGAAAGAGAGAGAGGGAGAGAGAGAGAGGAAGAGAAAGACCAAGAGAGAGAGAGAGCGAGAGAGAGAGAGAGCAGGGATAGAGAGAGAGAGCGAGAGAGAGAGAGAGAGAGAGAGAGAGAGAGAGAGAGAGAGAGAGAGAGAGAGAGAGAGAGAGAGAGAGAGAGAGAGAGAGAGAGAGATGGAAATAGAAAGAGAGAGAGAGAGATGGAAACAGATTACATAGACCCACAAAGAAATTCAAAAAAAGAGAGGGATGGAAATTGAAATAGAAAGAGAGAGAGACCGATAGAGGGAGGAGAGAGAGAGAGATGGAAATTGGAAGAGAGAAAGAGAGAGAGTGCGATAGAGAGAGGAGAGGAGAGGGAGAGACAGTGAGAGAGATGGAAATTGAAATAGAAAGAAAGAGAGAGCGAGCGAGAGAGAGAGAGAGAGAGAGAGAGAGAGAGAGAGAGAGAGAGAGAGAGAGATGGAAATAGAAAGAGAGAGAGATGGAAACAGATTACATAGACCCACAAAGAAATTTAAAAAAAGAGAGGGATGGAAATTGAAATAGAAAGAGAGAGAGACCGATAGAGGGAGAGAGAGAGAGAGGGATGGAAATTGAAATAGAAAGAGAGAGAGATGAAGAGAGAAAGATAGAGAGAGAGAGAGGAGAGGGAGGGAGAGACAGTGAGAGAGATGGAAATTGAAATAGAAAGAAAGAGAGAGAGAGCGATAGAGAGAGAGAGAGAGAGAGAGAGAGAGAGAGAGAGAGAGAGAGAGAAATTGAAATAGAAAGAAAGAAGAGAGAGAGAGAGAGAGAGAGAGAGAGAGAGAGAGAGAGAGAGAGAGAGAGAGAGAGAGAGAGAGAGAGAGAGGAGAGGAGAGAGAGAGAGAGAGAGAAAATTGAAATAGAAAGAAAGAAGAGAGAGAGAGAGAGAGAGAGAGAGAGAGAGAGAGAGAGAGAGAGAGAGAGAGAGAGAGAGAGAGAGAGAGAGAGAGAGAGAGAGAGAGAGAGAGATGGAAATTGAAAGAGAGAGAGAAGGATTTTGTGTCGTTGTGTGCGACAGAGCGTGAAACTTCATCAGAAAATAACCTGCTGCTCTCTAACTTGTATACCCATAAAGAAACACACAAAAAGACACACGGTTCTAACCAACTGACCATGAGATACAGAGCAAGTAGCAGATGAGAAGAGACAGTCTAACCTCAATGTAATTACAGCTTCTGGGCTATCTCAAACAATGTAGCGCATAACACACAGATCAGCTCAGAACACTAACACCAACAGGCCTAGGGGGAGAGGAGAAGAGAAAAGAGGAGTAATGAGGTTAGGAGAGGAGAAAAAAGGGGAGGTGAGGAGAGGAGAAAAAATGATAGGTGAGGTGAGGAGAGGAGAAAAAATGAGAGGTGAGGAGAAAAGAGGAGAGGATAAAATAGGGGAGGGGAAAAGAGGAAAGGAGAGGCTAAAAGAGGTAGAGGAAAATAGAGGTGAGGAGAGGAGAAAAGAGGAGAGGAGGAGAGAAGAGAGGTGAGGAGAGGAGAAAAGAGGAGAGGAGAAAAGAGGAGAGTAGAAAAAGAGGAGAGGAGAAAAAGAGGAGAGGAGGAGAGGAGAGGAGAGAGAAAAGAGGAGAGGAGAAAAGAGGAGAGAGAAAAGAGGAGAGGAGAGGAGAAAAGAGGAGAGGAGAAAAGAGGAGGCCTGCTCGCCTCCCTACCACTGAGGAAGTACAGCTCCCGCTCAGCCCAGTCAAAACTGTTCGCTGCTCTGGCCCCCCAATGGTGGAACAAACTCCCTCACGACGCCAGGACAGCGGAGTCAATCACCACCTTCCGGAGACACCTGAAACCCCACCTCTTTAAGGAATACCTAGGATAGGATAAGTATTCCCTCTCTCCCCCCCTTTAAGATTTAGATGCACTATTGTAAAGTGACTGTTCCACTGGATGTCATAAGGTGAATGCACCAATTTGTAAGTCGCTCTGGATAAGAGCGTCTGCTAAATGACTTAAATGTAATGTAAATGTAAAAGAGGAGAGGAGAGGTGAGGAGAGGAGAGGAGAGAAGAAAAGAGGAGATGATAATAAAGGTGAGGTGAGGAGAGGATAAAAGAGGAGAGGTAAGGAGAGGAGAAAAGAGGAGAGATGAGGAGAGGAGAAAAGAGGAGAGGTGAGGTGAGGAGAGGAGAAAAGAGAAGAGGTGAGGTGAGGAGAAAAGAGGAGAGGATAAAATAGGGGAGGGGAAAAGAGGAAAGGAGAGGATAAAAGAGGTGAGGAGAGTTGAAATGAGGAAAGGTTAGGTGAGGAGGAGAAAAAAGGAGAGGAGGAGAGAAGAGAGGAGAGGGGAGGAGAGGAGGAGAGAAGAGAGGAGAGGGGAAAAGAGGAGAGTAGAGGAAAATAGAGGTGAGGAGAGGAGAAAAGAGGAGGGGAGAAAAGAGGAGAGGTGAGGAGAGGAGAAAAGAGGAGAGGAGAGGAGAGGAGAAAAGAGGAGAGGTGAGGTGAGGAGAGGTGAGGAGAGGAGAAAAGAGGAAAGGAGAAAAGGAAAGAGGCTAAAAGAGGTAGAGGAAAATAGAGGTGAGGAGAGGAGAAAAGAGGAGAGGAGGAGAGAAGAGAGGTGAGGAGAGGAGAAAAGAGGAGAGGAGAAAAGAGGAGAGTAGAAAAGAGGAGAGGAGAAAAGAGGAGAGGAGAGGAGAGGAGAAAAGAGGAGAGGAGAAAAGAGGAGAGAGAAAGAGGAGAGGAGAGGAGAAAAGAGGAGAGGAGAAAAGAGGAGGCCTGCTCGCCTCCCTACCACTGAGGAAGTACAGCTCCCGCTCAGCCCAGTCAAAACTGTTCGCTGCTCTGGCCCCCCAATGGTGGAACAAACTCCCTCACGACGCCAGGACAGCGGAGTCAATCACCACCTTCCGGAGACACCTGAAACCCCACCTCTTTAAGGAATACCTAGGATAGGATAAGTATTCCCTCTCTCCCCCCCTTTAAGATTTAGATGCACTATTGTAAAGTGACTGTTCCACTGGATGTCATAAGGTGAATGCACCAATTTGTAAGTCGCTCTGGATAAGAGCGTCTGCTAAATGACTTAAATGTAATGTAAATGTAAAAGAGGAGAGGAGAGGTGAGGAGAAGAGAGGAGAGAAGAAAAGAGGAGATGATAATAAAGGTGAGGTGAGGAGAGGAGAAAAGAGGAGAGGTAAGGAGAGGAGAAAAGAGGAGAGATGAGGAGAGGAGAAAAGAGGAGAGGTGAGGTGAGGAGAGGAGAAAAGAGAAGAGGTGAGGTGAGGAGAAAAGAGGAGATGATAAAATAGGGGAGGGGAAAAGAGGAAAGGAGAGGATAAAAGAGGTGAGGAGAGTTGAAATGAGGAAAGGTTAGGTGAGGAGGAGAAAAAAGGAGAGGAGGAGAGAAGAGAGGAGAGGGGAGGAGAGGAGGAGAGAAGAGAGGAGAGGGGAAAAGAGGAGAGTAGAGGAAAATAGAGGTGAGGAGAGGAGAAAAGAGGAGGGGAGAAAAGAGGAGAGGTGAGGAGAGGAGAGGAGAGGAAAGAGGAGAAAGAGGAGAGGAGAGGAGAAAAGAGGAGAGGTGAGGTGAGGAGAGGTGAGGAGAGGAGAAAAGAGGAGAGGTGAGGAGAGGAGAAAAGAGGAGAGGTGAGGAGAGGAGAGGTGAGGAGAGGAGAAAATAGGAGAGGTGAGGTGAGGAGAGGAGAAAAGAGGAGAGGTGAGGTGAGGAGAAAAGAGGAGAGGATAAAATAGGGGAGGGGAAAAGAGAAAGGAGAGGATAAAAGAGGTGAGGAGAGTTGAAATGAGGAAAGGTTAGGAGGAGAAAAAAGGAGAGGAGGAGAGAAGAGAGGAGAGGGGAGAGGAGGAGAGAAGAGAGGAGAGGGGAAAAGAGGAGAGTAGAGGAAAATAGAGGTGATGAGAGGAGAAAAGAGGAGAGGAGAAGTGAGGTGAGGAGAGGAGAAAAGAGGAGAGGTGAAGAGAGGAGAAACGAGGAGAGGAGAGGATAATAGAGGTGCGGAGGGGAGAGGAGAAAAGAGGAGAGGTGAGGAGAGGAGAAAAGAGGAGAGGAGAGGATAATAGAGGTGAGGAGGGGAGAGGAGAAAAGAGGAGGGGAGAGGAGAGAAGAGGAGAGGAGAGAAGAGGAGAGGTGAGAAGTGGAGAAAATAGGATAGGAGAGGAGGAGATGAGAGGAGAAAAGAGGAGAAGAGAGGTGAGGAGAGGAGAGATGAGGACAGAAGAAGAGAGATGAGGAGTGGTGAGGAGAGGAGAGGAGAAAAGAAAAGAGGAGAGGAGAGTTGAGGAGAGGAGAGGAATAGAGAAAAGAGGAGAGAAGAGGAGAGGAGTGGAGAAAATAGGAAAGGAGAACAGATAAGAGGAGAGGTGAGACGAGGAGAGGAGATGAGATGAGAGGAGAGGTGAGGAGGGGTGAGGAGAGGGGAGGGGATGCTCAATCTGCTGTGTGTGTGTATGCCTGGAGCCAGAGCACTGACATGTCACACAACCATCTGCCTGCTGTGTCACTGCTGACACAGTGCACATGCTGCTGAGAGGGTGTGTGTGTGTGTGTCTGTGTGTGCGTGCTTGTTGCTCTGTTGACAGTTCTCCACATAGTGACCTAAACCCTCCATCTCCTGTCAGATGACACAATAATTCTACAGACTAACAAAACAATTCCAAACATTTATACAGCCACCATGGAGTTTGTACACACACACACACACACACACACACACACACACACACACACACACACACACACACACACACACACACACACACACACACACACACACACACACACACACACACACACACACACACGCACACACACACACGCACACGCACACACACACACACACACACTCAATACGGCAAGGAACTACATGGGAGCCTAAAGAATGAATAGTGAATAATGCAACAACGTCCAATAACAGGAGAAAGATTGATGTCGACCTGAATCATACAGACCTGGACATTGGGGAGGAGAGACAGGGGGAGGGGAGATAGAGGAGATGGGGAGGAGAGGGGAGGAGAGACAGGGGGAGGGAGATAGAGGAGATGGGGAGGAGAGGGGGAGGAGAGACAGGGGGAGGGGATATGGGGGAGGGGAGATAGAGGAGATGGGGAGGAGAGGGGTAGGAGAGACAGAGAGAGGGGAGATGGGGGAGTGGAGATAGAGGAGATGGGGAGGAGAGGGGGAGGAGAGACAGGGAGAGGGGAGATGGGGGAGGGGAGATAGAGGAGATGGGGAGGAGAGGGGTAGGAGAGACAGGGAGAGGGGAGATGGGAGAGGGGAGATAGAGGAGATGGGGAGGAGAGGGGGAGGAGAGACAGGGAGAGGGGAGATGGGGGAGGGGAGATAGAGGAGATGGGGAGGAGAGGGGTAGGAGAGACAGGGAGAGGGGAGATAGGGGGAGGGGAGATAGGGGAGGGGAGGTAGGGGAGGGGAGGTAGGGGGAGGGGAGATAGGGGAGGGGAGATAGGTGGAGAGGAGATAGGGGAGGGGAGATGTAGTGGAGACGGGGAGATGGGAGATAGGGGGATGGGAGATAGGGGGAGGAGAGGGGGAGTGGAGATGGGGAGAGGGGAGATAGGGGAGGGGAGATAGAGGGAGGGGAGATAGGGGAGGGGGATAGGGGGAGGAGAGGGGAGGGGAGATAGGGGGAGGAGGGGGAGGGGAGATAGGGGGAGGGGGAGGGGAGATAGGGGGAGGAGAGGGGGAGGGGAGATGGGGAAGGGGAGATAGGGGGAGGAGAGGGGGAGTGGAGACAGGGGGAGAAGAGGGGAGGGGAGCCTGGACAGACTGAAGACAGTACAGCAGTGTGGGTCATGGGGGATCTCTGGACAGACTGAAGACAGTGCAGCAGTGTGGGTCCTGGGGGATCTCTGGACAGACTGAAGACAGTACAGCAGTGTGGGTCCTGGGGGATCTCTGGACAGACTGAAGACAGTTCAGCAGTATGGGTCCTGGGGGATCTCTGGACAGACTGAAGACAGTGCAGCAGTGTGGGTCATGGGGGATCTCTGGACAGACTGAAGACAGTGCAGCAGTGTGGGTCTTGGGGGATCTCTGGACAGACTGAAGACAGTGCAGCAGTGTGGGTCCTGGGGGATCTCTGGACAGACTGAAGACAGTGCAGCAGTGTGGGTCCTGGGGGATCTCTGGACAGACTGAAGACAGTTCAGCAGTGTGGGTCCTGGGGGATCTCTGGACAGACTGAAGACAGTGCAGCAGTGTGGGTCCTGGGGGATCTCTGGACAGACTGAAGACAGTGCAGCAGTGTGGGTCCTGGGGGATCTCTGGACAGACTGAAGACAGTTCAGCAGTGTGGGTCCTGGGGGATCTCTGGACAGACTGAAGACAGTGCAGCAGTGTGGGTCCTGGGGGATCTCTGGACAGACTGAAGACAGTTCAGCAGTGTGGGTCCTGGGGGATCTCTGGACAGACTGAAGACAGTGCAGCAGTGTGGGTCCTGGGGATCTCTGGCTCCAGCCCAACACTAGCACACAGGCTCCTCTTATCAAAGTGTGTGTCTGTGATTGTGTCTGTTAGGTTTTGTTGTGAAATTTGTTAGATATTAGGTTTTGTTGTGGAATTTGTTAGATATTACCTGTTAGATAGCGCTTACCTGTTAGATAGAAGCAGAAGCATTTCACTACACTCACAATGACATCTGCTAACCATGTGTATGTGACCAATACAATTTGATTTGATTTGAGCTGTCTCCAGCTCAGTAGATCTGTGGCCCCGGGGCTGGGGTCTAGCTGTCCAGGCTTGGTGTGGAGCTGGACTGGGGTTAACAGGGTCTAGCTGTCCAGGCTTGGTGTGGAGCTGGACTGGGGTTAACAGGGTCTAGCTGTCCAGGCTTGGTGTGGAGCTGGACTGGGGTTAACAGGGGCTGAGCTGTCCAGGCTTGGTGTGGAGCTGGACTGGGGTTAACAGGGTCTAGCTGTCCAGGCTTGGTGTGGAGCTGGACTGGGTTAACAGGGGCTGAGCTGTCCAGGCTTGGTGTGGAGCTGGACTGGGGTTAACAGGGGCTGAGCTGTCCAGGCTTGATGTAGAGCTGGACTGGGGTTAACAGGGTCTAGCTGTCCAGGCTTGGTGTGGAGCTGGACTGGGGTTAACAGGGTCTAGCTGTCCAGGCTTGATGTAGAGCTGGACTGGGGTTAACAGGGTCTAGCTGTCCAGGCTTGATGTAGAGCTGGACTGGGGTTAACAGGGTCTAGCTGTCCAGGCTTGGTGTGGAGCTGGACTGGGGCTGACAGGGTCTAGCTGTCCAGGCTTGATGTAGAGCTGGACTGGGGTTAACAGGGACTGAGCTGTCCAGGCTTGGTGTGGAGCTGGACTGGGGTTAACAGGGTCTAGCTGTCCAGGCTTGATGTAGAGCTGGACTGGGGCTGACAGGGTCTAGCTGTCCAGGCTTGATGTAGAGCTGGACTGGGGTTAACAGGGTCTAGCTGTCCAGGCTTGATGTAGAGCTGGACTGCGGCTGACAGGGTCTAGCTGTCCAGGCTTGATGTAGAGCTGGACTGGGGTTAACAGGGTCTAGCTGTCCAGGCTTGATGTAGAGCTGGACTGGGGTTAACAGGGTCTAGCTGTCCAGGCTTGATGTAGAGCTGGACTGGGGTTAACAGGGACTGAGCTGTCCAGGCTTGATGTAGAGCTGGACTGGGGTTAACAGGGACTGAGCTGTCCAGGCTTGATGTGGAGCTGGACTGGGGCTGACAGGGACTAGCTGTCCAGGCTTGGTGTGGAGCTGGACTGGGGCTGACAGGGGCTGAGCTGTCCAGGCTTGGTGTAGAGCTGGACTGGGGTTAACAGGGACTGAGCTGTCCAGGCTTGATGTAGAGCTGGACTGGGGTTAACAGGGACTGAGCTGTCCAGGCTTGGTGTAGAGCTGGACTGGGGCTGACAGGGACTAGCTGTCCAGGCTTGATGTAGAGCTGGACTGGGGTTAACAGGGACTAGCTGTCCAGGCTTGGTGTAGAGCTGGACTGGGGCTGACAGGGGCTGAGCTGTCCAGGCTTGATGTAGAGCTGGACTGGGGCTGACAGGGACTAGCTGTCCAGGCTTGGTGTAGAGCTGGACTGGGGCTGACAGGGACTGAGCTGTCCAGGCTTGGTGTAGAGCTGGACTGGGGTTAACAGGGACTGAGCTGTCCAGGCTTGATGTAGAGCTGGACTGGGGTTAACAGGGACTGAGCTGTCCAGGCTTGGTGTAGAGCTGGACTGGGGCTGACAGGGACTAGCTGTCCAGGCTTGATGTAGAGCTGGACTGGGGTTAACAGGGACTAGCTGTCCAGGCTTGGTGTAGAGCTGGACTGGGGCTGACAGGGGCTGAGCTGTCCAGGCTTGATGTAGAGCTGGACTGGGGCTGACAGGGACTGAGCTGTCCAGGCTTGGTGTAGAGCTGGACTGGGGCTGACAGGGACTGAGCTGTCCAGGCTTGGTGTAGAGCTGGACTGGGGCTGACAGGGACTGAGCTGTCCAGGCTTGGTGTAGAGCTGGACTGGGGCTGACAGGGACTGAGCTGTCCAGGCTTGGTGTAGAGCTGGACTGGGGCTGACAGGGACTGAGCTGTCCAGGCTTGGTGTAGAGCTGGACTGGGGCTGACAGGGACTGAGCTGTCCAGGCTTGGTGTAGAGCTGGACTGGGGCTGACAGGGACTGAGCTGTCCAGGCTTGGTGTAGAGCTGGACTGGGGTTAACAGGGACTGAACTGTCCAGGCTTGGTGTAGAGCTGGACTGGGGTTAACAGGGACTGAGCTGTCCAGGCTTGGTGTAGAGCTGGACTGGGGCTGACAGGGACTGAGCTGTCCAGGCTTGGTGTAGAGCTGGACTGGGGCTGACAGGGACTGGTCGCAATGAGCTTTGCAATTCTGGGAGACATCAGGTTTGTGGATGTATGTGATGTGAGGTACAGTATGAGTCTAATGCTGACGATGCTGATGATGACGAAATTAAGCAGGGGGGATGGATTGTTTACGAAATGAAAAAGACAAATTACACATTTGTAATATCAAATTCTTGAATTATTATGTAGAGATGTCGTTTGCCAGCCAGACAGACACACAGAAACCATGACGTCAGAGAGCAACAGCTACTGAAGGTAGTCTCCTACCTTGACCCCTAACCCTTAACATACCCCCAAACACATACCACACAAATACATAACACCATCCTGATACTCAGTCCCCTAATTGAAGCAACTTCTTCAATAAATATTACCAAGGATGGGCTAATAAAAAGCATTGATTAATCAGAGAAGATGTGGGGGGAAAGAGAGGGAAGAGAGGGAAGATGGAAAAGAGAGGAAAGAGGGGAAATAATGGAACGAGGGGAAATAGGGGAAAGAGGGGAAAGAGGGGAAAGAGAGGAAAGAGGGGAAAGAGAGGAAAGAGGGAAAAGAGAGGAAAGAGGGAAAAGAGAGGAAAGAGGTAAAAGATAGGAAAGAGGGGAAAGAGAGGAAAGAGGGGAAAGAGGGGAAAGAGAGGAAAGAGGGGAAAGAGAGGAAAGAGGGAAAAGAGAGGAAAGAGGGGAAAGAGGGGAAAGAGAGGAAAGAGGGGAAAGAGAGGAAAGAGGGAAAAGAGAGGAAAGAGGGGAAAGAGAGGAAAGAGGGAAAAGAGAGGAAAGAGTGGAAAGAGGGGAAAGAGAGGAAAGAGGGGAAAGAGGGGAAAGAGAGGAAAGAGGGAAAATAAAGGAAAGAGGGGAAAGAGAGGAAAGAGGGAAAAGAGAGGAAAGAGGGGAAAGAGAGGAAAGAGGGAAAAGAGAGGAAAGAGGGAAACGAGAGGAAAGTGGGGAAAGTGGGGAAAGAGAGGAAAGAGGGAAAAGAGAGGAAAGAGGGAAAAGAGAGGAAAGAGGGAAAAGAGAGGAAAGGGGGAAAAGAGAGGAAAGAGGGGAAAGAGGGGAAAGAGAGGAAAGAGGGAAAAGAGAGGAAAGAGGGGAAAGAGAGGAAAGAGGGAAAAGAGAGGGAAGAGGGGAAAGAGAGGAAAGAGGGGAAAGAGAGGAAAGAGGGAAAAGAGAGGAAAGAGGGAAAAGAGAGGAAAGAGGGAAAAGAGAGGAAAGAGAGGAAAAGAGAGGAAAGAGAGGAAAGAGGGAAAAGAGAGGAAAGAGGGGAGAGGAAAGAGGGGAAAGAGAGGAAAGAGGGGAAAGAGAGGAAAGAGGAGAAAGAGGAAAGAGGGGAAAGAGAGGAAAGAGGGGAAAGAGGAAAGAGGGGAAAGCAACAGAAAAGAGGGGAAAGAGGAAAGAGGGGAAAGCAACAGAAAAGAGGGGAAAGAGGAAACAGGGGAAAGCAACAGAGAAGATAGCTTCAAAGTAACCTAAAGAAGATAGCTTCATAGTAAACTAAAGAAGATAGCTTCATAGTAAACAAAAGAAGAGAGCTTCATAGTACCTAGAAAAGATAGCCTCACTGTAACCCAGAGAAGAGAGCTTCACAGTAACCTAGAGAAGAAATCTTCACAGTAACCTAGAGAAGAGAGCTTCACAATAACCTAGAGAAGAAATCTTCACAGTAACCTAGAGAAGAGAGCTTCACAATAACCTAGAGAAGAAATCTTCACAGTAACCTAGAGAAGAGAGCTTCACAATAACCTAGAGAAGAAATCTTCACAGTAACCTAGAGAAGAAATCTTCACAGTAACCTAGAGAAGAGAGCTTAGCAATAACCTAGAAAGAGAGCTTCACAATAACCTAGAGAAGAGAGCTTAGCAATAACCTAGAGAAGAGAGCTTCACAATAACCTAGAGAAGAGAGCTTAGCAATAACCTAGAGAAGAGAGCTTAGCAATAACCTAGAGAAGAGAGCTTCACAATAACCTAGAGAAGAGAGCTTCACAATAACCTAGAGAAGAAATCTTCACAGTAACCTAGAGAAGAGAGCTTCACAATAACCTAGAGAAGAAATCTTCACAGTAACCTAGAGAAGAAATCTTCACAGTAACCTAGAGAAGAGAGCTTAGCAATAACCTAGAGAAGAGAGCTTCACAATAACCTAGAGAAGAGAGCTTAGCAATAACCTAGAGAAGAGAGCTTCACAATAACCTAGAGAAGAGAGCTTAGCAATAACCTAGAGAAGAGAGCTTAGCAATAACCTAGAGAAGAGAGCTTCACAATAACCTAGAGAAGAGAGCTTCACAATAACCTAGAGAAGAGAGCTTAGCAATAACCTAGAGAAGAGAGCTTCACAATAACCTAGAGACGAGAGCTTAACCTAGAGAAGAGAGCTTAGCAATAACCTAGAGAAGAGAGCTTCACAGTAACCTAGAGACGAGAGCTTTACAGTAACCTAGAGAAGAGAGCTTTACAGTAACCTAGAGAAGAGAGCTTTACAGTAACCTAGAGACGAGAGCTTTACAGTAACCTAGAGACGAGAGCTTTACAGTAACCTAGAGACGAGAGCTTTACAGTAACCTAGAGAAGAGAGCTTTACAGTAACCTAGAGACGAGAGCTTTACAGTAACTTAGAGACGAGAGCTTTACAGTAACCTAGAGAAGAGAGCTTTACAGTAACCTAGAGAAGAGAGCTTTACAGTAACCTAGAGACGAGAGCTTTACAGTAACCTAGAGACGAGAGCTTTACAGTAAACAAAAGAAGAGAGCTTCATAGTACCTAGAAAAGATAGCCTCACTGTAACCCAGAGAAGAGAGCTTCACAGTAACCTAGAGAAGAAATCTTCACAGTAACCTAGAGAAGAGAGCTTCACAATAACCTAGAGAAGAAATCTTCACAGTAACCTAGAGAAGAGAGCTTCACAATAACCTAGAGAAGAAATCTTCACAGTAACCTAGAGAAGAGAGCTTCACAATAACCTAGAGAAGAAATCTTCACAGTAACCTAGAGAAGAAATCTTCACAGTAACCTAGAGAAGAGAGCTTAGCAATAACCTAGAGAAGAGAGCTTCACAATAACCTAGAGAAGAGAGCTTAGCAATAACCTAGAGAAGAGAGCTTCACAATAACCTAGAGAAGAGAGCTTAGCAATAACCTAGAGAAGAGAGCTTAGCAATAACCTAGAGAAGAGAGCTTCACAATAACCTAGAGAAGAGAGCTTCACAATAACCTAGAGAAGAAATCTTCACAGTAACCTAGAGAAGAGAGCTTCACAATAACCTAGAGAAGAAATCTTCACAGTAACCTAGAGAAGAAATCTTCACAGTAACCTAGAGAAGAGAGCTTAGCAATAACCTAGAGAAGAGAGCTTCACAATAACCTAGAGAAGAGAGCTTAGCAATAACCTAGAGAAGAGAGCTTCACAATAACCTAGAGAAGAGAGCTTAGCAATAACCTAGAGAAGAGAGCTTAGCAATAACCTAGAGAAGAGAGCTTCACAATAACCTAGAGAAGAGAGCTTCACAATAACCTAGAGAAGAGAGCTTAGCAATAACCTAGAGAAGAGAGCTTCACAATAACCTAGAGACGAGAGCTTAACCTAGAGAAGAGAGCTTAGCAATAACCTAGAGAAGAGAGCTTCACAGTAACCTAGAGACGAGAGCTTTACAGTAACCTAGAGAAGAGAGCTTTACAGTAACCTAGAGAAGAGAGCTTTACAGTAACCTAGAGACGAGAGCTTTACAGTAACCTAGAGACGAGAGCTTTACAGTAACCTAGAGAGAGAGCTTTACAGTAACCTAGAGAAGAGAGCTTTACAGTAACCTAGAGACGAGAGCTTTACAGTAACTTAGAGACGAGAGCTTTACAGTAACCTAGAGAAGAGAGCTTTACAGTAACCTAGAGAAGAGAGCTTTACAGTAACCTAGAGACGAGAGCTTTACAGTAACCTAGAGACGAGAGCTTTACAGTAAACAAAAGAAGAGAGCTTCATAGTACCTAGAAAAGATAGCCTCACTGTAACCCAGAGAAGAGAGCTTCACAGTAACCTAGAGAAGAAATCTTCACAGTAACCTAGAGAAGAGAGCTTCACAATAACCTAGAGAAGAAATCTTCACAGTAACCTAGAGAAGAGAGCTTCACAATAACCTAGAGAAGAAATCTTCACAGTAACCTAGAGAAGAGAGCTTCACAATAACCTAGAGAAGAAATCTTCACAGTAACCTAGAGAAGAAATCTTCACAGTAACCTAGAGAAGAGAGCTTCACAATAACCTAGAGAAGAAATCTTCACAGTAACCTAGAGAAGAGAGCTTAGCAATAACCTAGAGAAGAGAGCTTCACAATAACCTAGAGAAGAGAGCTTAGCAATAACCTAGAGAAGAGAGCTTAGCAATAACCTAGAGAAGAGAGCTTCACAATAACCTAGAGAAGAGAGCTTCACAATAACCTAGAGAAGAAATCTTCACAGTAACCTAGAGAAGAGAGCTTCACAATAACCTAGAGAAGAAATCTTCACAGTAACCTAGAGAAGAAATCTTCACAGTAACCTAGAGAAGAGAGCTTAGCAATAACCTAGAGAAGAGAGCTTCACAATAACCTAGAGAAGAGAGCTTAGCAATAACCTAGAGAAGAGAGCTTCACAATAACCTAGAGAAGAGAGCTTAGCAATAACCTAGAGAAGAGAGCTTAGCAATAACCTAGAGAAGAGAGCTTCACAATAACCTAGAGAAGAGAGCTTCACAATAACCTAGAGAAGAGAGCTTAGCAATAACCTAGAGAAGAGAGCTTCACAATAACCTAGAGACGAGAGCTTAACCTAGAGAAGAGAGCTTAGCAATAACCTAGAGAAGAGAGCTTCACAGTAACCTAGAGACGAGAGCTTTACAGTAACCTAGAGAAGAGAGCTTTACAGTAACCTAGAGAAGAGAGCTTTACAGTAACCTAGAGACGAGAGCTTTACAGTAACCTAGAGACGAGAGCTTTACAGTAACCTAGAGACGAGAGCTTTACAGTAACCTAGAGAAGAGAGCTTTACAGTAACCTAGAGACGAGAGCTTTACAGTAACTTAGAGACGAGAGCTTTACAGTAACCTAGAGAAGAGAGCTTTACAGTAACCTAGAGAAGAGAGCTTTACAGTAACCTAGAGACGAGAGCTTTACAGTAACCTAGAGACGAGAGCTTTACAGTAACCTAGAGAAGAGAGCTTTACAGTAACCTAGAGGCGAGAGCTTCACAGTAACCTAGAGACGAGAGCTTTACAGTAACCTAGAGACGAGAGCTTAACCTAGAGACGAGAGCTTAACCTAGAGACGAGAGGCGCACAGGAATGGACTGACTCACCACTGGTACTCATGATGCTCACAGGTTCTCATCCAATACGATGTTCCCAGAAATTTATTTTCAGAACAACTATAATTCCAATAAACCAAAATATCCTTTCCACTCTGTGACTTTTCAATGCGAAGATAGGGAGACCCGAAGAAAGACAGATAGAACGAGAGAGAGATAGAGGAAGAGAGGATGAGAGAGAGAGAGAGAGAGAGAGAGAGAGAGATAGAGGAAGAGAGGAGAGAGAGAGAGAGAGAGAGAGAGAGATAGAGGAAGAGAGGATGAGAGAGGGTGCTCTGGAATCCAATTCGTAATTGACAACCCTCCTCCTCTTCTTCAGTGGTCGAGGAGAAAAATAACTTCAGGCAGACAGGAAAGATACAATGTCGCTGGGTCGCATTCCATGTTTTGATGTTGTCCCTCCCGGTTGATTCCACAGTGTTCTCTCAAAGCGCTGACCATGGTTGGCACTGCCGTGCGCTCGCTCTCTCTCTCTCCCGGTTGGTATGTGAAAAGCGCTCGCGCTCCAACGTCAAGCTCCCATCCCACTGGAGCGACGTCACCGGAGCAGAGCGCGCGGGTCAGTGTGGCACGCGAGCGAACCAGGGAGCCAACAATGAGCGCGTTTTCTCAAGGGAGAGGAGGGGAGAACAGGCGCACCGGCGGCATGGGATTTAAAATCCGCGGATAATTAACAAGGATGACACCGCCCTCTTCTGGACGTATATTCTAGTGCACACTAATATATTAATTGCAGCTTTATACAGCAAACTGTTTGGGGAAGCTACTCTGAAATCATAGTTTACCAACCTACCAATTAGTTTACACTGGAAGAAAGTTAAGCTACACTAAAGCTAGCCCGAAGAGTAATAGCATATAGTTTACTGAACTAAAGTTACTTTGAAAAGTTGTTTCATTACATCTAAGCTACTGGATGAATAATGATCATATCTGAATGTGAAATGTCATAGACTACAAATTGTAAGAGCAGATCAATCTGGGGTCAGATGTTAAATTTAGCCTATTAAACACAAGCACATATGTTTCAATTGAGAATGATGAATGTCTGATCCTGAAAAAGAAAGGAGATTCTTGCCTATACTTCACCCATATTTTATTTTATTTCAAAAAAGTTGTGTGTAGTTCCAGTAGTTAGCTACACCTCTACATGGTAAAACAGTAGTGTGTAGTTCCAGTAGTTAGCTACACCTCTACATGGTAAAACAGTAGTGTGTAGTTCGAGTAGTTAGCTACACCGCTACATGGTAAAACAGTAGTGTAGTTCCAGTAGTTAGCTACACCGTTACATGGTAAAACAGTAGTGTGTAGTTCCAGTACTTAGCTACACCACTACATGGTAAAACAGTAGTGTAGTTCAAGTAGTTAGCTACACCGTTACATGGTAAAAAAGTAACTAACTACTGAAAACACTACCAAGATCAGAATTTAGTTCAACTACCACCAAGCTACTGCAAAATGTAGCTTAATTACTAGTTAAATTACATGTAGTTTACTACTCCCCAACACTGTCAAACAATAGGGCTCGTAAAACTGAACCAAACAGCTATCATTACAAAAGTTAATTCCCTAATTTTTAATAAAATATTGTTAATAAAAAACAGGTTAACTTTCACCTTATAATCATAAGATAAAGTGAGAGTTGTGAATGAGTTTCCCATCCATTGGATGTCTATAATACACACAAAGGATGAGTTTCATATATACAGGTATGGAACCATTGATATCAATCAGTAGTTATTCATGCTGGTACACTGACTGAATGGAGCTGCCAGGGCTGTGCTCCTCATGATGTTGTCGCCACCTGTCAGACATTACTGTTCATTTGAACCTGCTGCTGGGAGCCATGTGGGAAGAGATGATACGAGACTACTGATGCCGAGCGATCAAAACAAGTTAAGCTATGTGGGGGCCCTGAGCAGGATTTGATTTGGGAGCCCACTGTACAACGTAGTAACTCCTGGGTAAAGGGAGAGACAGTCCTGGATCAAAACATATCGTAGACTAATGGCAGCAGGTAAGCTAGCCGTCCATCAGAAGACTTAACAAAACCCTTCTCTACCCAAAGTCTTCCGTGTCCTTCCAAGCCCCGTGGGACAGTTAGAGATATAGTGAAGCCCACTGAATATCTCTGAATATTATGATCAGGGTGAACGCTGTGTGTGTGTGTGTGTGTGTGTGTGTGTGTGTGTGTGTGTGTGTGTGTGTGTGTGTGTGTGTGTGTGTGTGTGTGTGTGTGTGTGTGTGTGTGTGTGTGTGTGTGTGTGTGTGTGTGTGTGTGTGTGTGTGTGTGTACGTGTTTTCCTACCTTATCAGGACCCCAATGTCCTAACAATTCATCCAAATCCTGTGTGTGTGTGTGTGTGTGTGTGTGTGTGTGTGTGTGTGTGTGTGTGTGTGTGTGTGTGTGTGTGTGTGTGTGTGTGTGTGTGTGTGTGTGTGTGTGTGTGTGTGTGTGTGTGTGTGTGTGTGAGAGTGAGTGTGTGTGAGTGTGAGAGGAGAGGAGAGGAATGCAGCAGACAAGGGATACAGTGCGCCGACCTGAGTGTGACTTTGACAGACTGGACACAATACTCCATCAACGTAGCACATCACAGCATAACAACACACTGCTGTTGTAATGGCAATGGGTAACACTTTACTTACCAGCAGACTGTTCTAACGCATTATAATACAATCTTATACCATCGAATAGTTGAATACTCGATTCTGATTGGCTTGAAAGGCATTCTCGAGTGTGCATTATTCTTCTGTAATGCACAGCAATAACCAACGGCTATTACGTTCATTCTTACGTGTTCTCTGTTAGAGCTGCTTATGAAAGCAGAAGTTGAATTCAAAACATTATTGACATTGTTGAATTTGATTTTCATAATAGCAAGCTAAGAGAACTAATGATTTGGTTAGCTAAGCTAGCAAGCTAAGAGAACTGATGGTTTGGTTAGCTAAGCTAGCAAGCAATGACTGTATATATACATGGACAAAGCCATCACTCACGTGACACCATTCATTCCTATATGAAGACTCAACGGGTGTGTTCGAGCGGTAAGCCTAACGAAGCTGACTGTAGACGAAAGCCAGGGAGGGGCATCTGCAACAGCCGAAAGTCTGACAATGTTGTAGTTTTCCAACAGCAAGTCTCAGATCAACATGGCAGTGTCAACATAGCTGCAATTGTTTCTGAAAGTTCTTCTGTATAAACACAACCTCAAAAGGAATTCCACAAGAACAAAGGTAATCCTCCAAGACAAAAAGGTAAATCCACAAGGTGGAAGGTATAGCACAAAAAGCCTCAAAAAATACTCAAAAACAAACAAACAAGAACAAAAAACAGAATTCCACAAGAGAGTCCACCGGGATCAACAAGAGTTCACAGAGTACTAGGGCTGGGTGCTAACATACAAACACAGAGCAAAGGACTGTGGAAAACAAAGGGTTTAAGTACAATCAGGGGAAACGAGGCACAGGTGCAAATAATAATGGGGATCAAGCGAAAACAAAAGGTCAAAAGGCACAATGGGGGCATCTAGTGACCAAAAACCGGAACAACCCTGGCCAAATCCTGACAGAATCCCCCCCCTAGGAATGACTCCTGACGTTCCTACCAGCTCTCTCAGGGTGGAGGGCCCTGAACTGACGAATGAGGTCAGGGTCCAGTATGTCTTTGGCAGGAACCCAGGAGCGCTCCTCGGGACCGTAGCCTTCCCAGTCCACCAGATACTGCCAGGACCGCTGCACCCGGCGGGAATCCAGTATCCGATGGACGGTATAAGCCGGCTGGCCTCCAATGACACGAGGCGGAGGGGGAGGTCTGTCTGCCGGGACAAGAACAAAACCTTACCACTGTCAACTGTCCAGAGGAGAAAAACAACAGGTTTTAATAAGGAAATGTGAAATGTGGGATTCATCTTAAGGGATCTGGGTAAGTGTAGGCGATAAGAAATTGGGTTAACTCTCCTGGCAACCTTAAAGGGACCGATGTATTTTTGGGACAGCTTGCGAGACTCCACCCATAGTGGTAAGTCTCTTGTGGAGAGCCAGACTCTCTGGCCGGGGCGCAGGGTAGGCCCGGGACGGCGACGTCTGTTGGCTTGTTGTTGGTACCTCTGTGAGGAACGCATAAGTTTAAGACGGGTCTTCCTCCACATAAGCCCACAGCGTCTGACGAACTTCAAGGCTGAAGGCACTCTGACTTCTGCCTCCTGGTCCGGGAACAATGGAGGGGCATAGCTAAACTGACACTCGTGCGGGGACATACCAGTGGAGGAGGAGCGCAAGTTGTTGTGCGCGTATTCGGCCCAAACAATGAAGGACGACCATGTGGACGGGTTGTTACGAGTCATACATCGGAGGGTGGTTTCCAGCTCTTGATTCATCCTCTCTGTTTGGCCGTTGGACTCCGGATGGTACCCTGAAGATAGACTGGCAGAAGCCCCCATGAGTTGGCAGAAGGCCTTCCAAAACCTAGAGGCGAATTGGGGACCTCTGTCAGAAACCATATCTTGAGGAATGCCGAAGACTCGGAACACATGATTAATTACCAACTCAGCCGTTTCCTTGGCAGAAGGTAACTTAGTCAGAGGGACGAACCTGGCCGCCTTTGAAAACCTGTCGATAATGACTAGGATAGTAGTATTGCCATGGGATGGAGGAAGGACAGTAATAAAGTCCAACGAGATATGGGACCAGGGTCTGTGGGGAACAGGTAAAGGGTGAAGGAGTCTTTGCGGGCGGAGGTGAGAAGATTTTCCCTGGCAGCACACGGGGCAGGCATTGACGAAAGTGGCAACGTCTTCTCTTATGGTAGGCCACCAGAACTTACGCTGGATGAACTCCAAGGTGCGACCTACGCCCGGGTGACAGGTGAGGTGAGAGGAGTGCCCCCACAGAAGGACCAGAGTCCTCACTGCCTTGGGGACAAACAACCGATTGGCAGGACCTCCTTTCGGGTCCGGTTCAATAGCTTGAGCTCGTCTCACAGTATCCTCAACTTGCCACGAGATTGGAGCCACGATCTTAGCAGCAGGAAGGACAGGCATGTCCGTGTCATCTCGAATGGCAGGAGCGTAGACTCGGGACAGGGCATCCGGTTTGAGATTCTTCGACCCGGGCCGATAGGTGAGGATAAACTGGAATCGATTGAAGAAAAGAGACCATCTAGCTTGTCTAGAGTTCAACCGCTTCGCCTGCTGGATATACTCCAGATTTTTGTGGTCCGTAAGCACTTGAAATGGGTGAGAAGCCCCTCGAGCCAGTGTCTCCATTCCTTCAATGCCATCTTAACCACTAGGAGTTCACGATCCCCCACATCGTAGTTCCTCTCAGCCGGGGTAAGCCGGTGTGAGAAGAAAGCGCACGGATGAAGCTTCTTGTCTTCACCCCTCTGAGACAGGACAGCTCCAACACCAACCTCTGAGGCGTCTACCTCCACCACAAACGGTTCATCCGTAGTCGGTAGTATCAGGTTGGGAGCAGAGAGGACGCGCTGCTTGAGTCCTTGGAAGGCCGTCTCAGCTTCTCTTCCCCACAAAAACCTTGCATTGCCACCCTTGGTTAAAGCTGAGAGAGGGGCTGCCACCAAGCTGAAGTTCTTGATGAACTTGCGGTAAAAGTTAGTGAAGCCCAGGAAACGCTGAACTTCCTTAATGGATTTGGGGGTGGGCCAATCCGCTACCGCCCCTACCTTCCTGGGGTCCATTTGGACTCGACCGGGTTCCACTACAAATCCCAGGAATTGTACTCGGGATGAATGGAATTCACATTTTTCCGGCTTAACGCACAGATGGCTGTCTGACATGCTTTGTGCTTTGTGAGTACTTGTCTGACATGCTTTGTGTGTTCTTGAAGAGAGCTCGAAAAGATGAGGATGTCATCCAAGTAAACGAACACAAATATGTTAAGCATATCCCTAAGCACATCGTTTATGAGTGCTTAGAACACCGCTGGGGCGTTGGTCAGGCCGTAAGGCATCACCAAGTATTCATAGTGACCAGTAGGCGTGTTGAAAGCGGTCTTCCACTCGTCACCAGGTCTGATCCGCACAAGATGGTATGCGTTCCGCAGGTCAAGCTTAGTGAAAACAACTGCTTCCTGGAGCAGCTCGAAGGCTGTGGCCATAAGGGGTAGCGGGTAACGGTTACGGACGGTTATGGCATTGAGTCCCCGGTAATCGATGCAAGGACGTAATCCACCGTCTTTCTTGGCCACAAAGAAAAACCCTGCTCCCGCCGGGGAGGTGGATGGACGCATGAGGCCTGCTTCCAGAGAGTCCTTGATGTAGGTATCCATAGCAGCTCGTTCGGGTGGAGATAGGGAAAATATCCGACCCCTGGGGGGGCAAGTGCCCGGAAACAGTTCGATGGGGCAATCATAAGGTCTATGGGGTGGTAGCATGGTGGCCCTCTGTTTGCTAAATACCAGTTTGAGGTCATGGTAACACTCGGGAACTCGGGTCAGGTCGATGGATTCTAAAGACTCGGGAGTAGAACTCGGGGAATTCGGGAAAATACAAGTAGCTTGGCACGTAGGACCCAACTGCTTGATAGTGCCCACAGACCAGTCGATGTGAGGGTTATGGCTGTGAAGCCAGGGGTATCCAAGGACGAGAGGGAATTCGGAACAGGAGATCAAATGAAAGTTCATCAATTCCTGGTGTTGTGAAACTGAAAGTCGCAAGGAGGTAGTGACATGAGTGACGCGTCCAGATCCCAAAGGGCTTCCATCCAATGTAGTAACCCTCATGGGGTCACTTAGAGGTTCAGAGGGAACGCCATTCTCCTTCGCCCAGACACCATCCATGAACTTACCTGCGGCTCCAGAGTCTACCAAGGCTTGAAGGTGAAGCTTGTGGTTGTCCCAGGAAAGGGTGACTGGAATGAGCAGACGGGAGTTGGACGGATGGGAGGAGGTTATGTTTCCCGCTACAGTTCCCCCCGGTCTGTACGGGACAGAGCGTTTCCCTGGAGCCCGGGACACGTGGAACGGAAATGGCCCGGTTTACCGAAATATAGACAGCGTCGCTCCCTCATCCGGCGGTCTCTCTCAGCCTGGGAGATGCGTCCAATCTGCATGGGTTCCGGTGGAGCCAGCGAGGATAAAGGTGGGGACTCGGAGCTGGGACTGATAGGGGCTAGAGGTCTACGGTTGAGTTCTCTCTCTCTCAGACGCTGGTCAATGCATGAGGCCAACTTGATCAGGGACTCGAGATTGTCCTGTGGCTCCCGAGTGGCCAGTTCATCTTGGATAGTGTCGGAAAGGCCTTTCAGAAAGCACACCGTGAGCTCCTCGTTGTTCCAGCCACTCGCTGCTGCCACCGTGCGGAACTGGATGGCATAGTCTGTCACGCTGCGCCGACCTTGGTGGAGAGTCAGGAGCTGTTTGGCTGAGTCAGGACCACTGCTTGGGCCTTGAAACACTCGTTTGAATTCCTCAGCAAAGGCAGAGTAGCTGGCACAGCAGGAACTATGGGCATCCCACACAGCAGTAGCCCAGGCCAGGGCTTTTTCCGACAGCAGGGTGATGATATATGCGATCTTAGACCAGCCGGTGGGGAACGACGAGGGTTGCAGCTCGAAGGAGAGAGAACATTGGGTGAGAAACCTTTACAAGCACTTGGATCACCTGAGAACCATTGGGGAGGTGGAAGATGAGGTTCAGCCAGAGGGTTAACTGCCATGGGTACGTGAATCTGAGGTACTGGGACGGGAACTGTTGCCGGGGTAAGTCGATCAGATATCTGTTTTATGGAAGTCAGCATCTCCAACAGAAGATGAGAATGTCTAGCCATTAAGGCCTCTTGCTGAACCAGGGCGGCTTCG